>NW_026043034.1:0-63158 GCF_023856365.1 Brienomyrus brachyistius | reverse complement strand
TATCAGAACTAATTGAAATAAACAAAAATAATCCTAGATTCCTATTTACTATGGTGTCCAAGCTGACTAATAACCAGACCACTGGTTATTTTCCAGTGACGACTTTATGAAACTTTTTGACCAAAAATAAGCTCAATTAAACAGAACATTTTGAATATTGAATATTGGTTAACCAGTCAGAACTGATGTACTTAATTTTATCTTCAAATTCATCTACTTGTATGCTAGAACCTGTTCCATCAAAATTATTCAGCGATGCTCCCAGCATTGATTGAACCGCTACTAGCAATAGTTAAACTAAAACATATAATCATATTACCCCAATTTTATCTTCACTGCACTGGCTGCCAGTTAGATTTCGTGTTGACTACAAAACACTGCTCTTAACCTATAAAGCTGTAAATGGTCTTGCACCGCAGTATGTGAGTGACCTCATTTGCGTTCCGAATCATACACTTAGATGACGAGATGGAGGTATTCTATCCGTACCCAGAATAAAGAACATTACCTTTGGGGAAGAGCATTTGCTCATAAAGCACCACAGCTATGGAATAAACTTCCTATTAGTGTTCGGAACTCAGACACAATCTCTGCTTTTAAGTCAAGGCTTAAGATGTACCTCTTTCGCCAGTCATTTTGGATAGTTAAATCTTCTTTTCTAAGGTGAATGGGAAATCTGGAGGTTCATAGTTATTTGAGATTGAAGGGGAAAGGGGGGATTGGTGCTGTCGTCCTGCCACTCTCGCCGATCACTTAAGCTGTGGATGGGAGGTGGCTTGACGCCAAAACCTCTGTAAACCCTCATGCCTGTGCTTCCTTCCAGGTCACTCTTTTAGGCAGGCTGTCATAGTTGCTTTAGTCCTGCCGGTTAGGTGTAGGGCAATAACTCTTCTCCATCTTCTCTTTTTCGAGCTGATACCGAGCCGACTACACCGTGTGAACCCGCACCTGGACTCCTGGATATAACTACATGAAACCAACTGGGACTTTATAACTATATGAACTCTAATGAATGTCAATGTAAATGCAGTTTCATGCTCCTTGGTCGCCCAGAGGAGGATGGGGTCCCCTTCTGAGTCTAGGTTCCACTCAAGGTTTCTTCCTGCTAGAGGGAGTTTCCTTGCCACTGTCGCCTCAGGCTTTTAAATATAAATATATATATATAAAATATATAAAATATATTTTTGGCCACAACCGGGATTCGAACCCCGGTCTCCCGTGTGAAAGGCGGCGATCTTACCACTACACTATCCAGCAACTATATAATATAAGGGAGATTTACGGGAAAATACTAATACGGGAGGACGGCGGGAAAGAGAAGTAAAATACGGTAGTTTCCCGGCCAAAACGGGAGGCTCCAGTATCCCTTACATTTTAAGACAGGAAATATAAAATAATAAAATTAATATAAATATAAAATATAAATATAATATATATAAAATATATTTTTGGCCACAACCGGGATTCGAACCCCGGTCTCCCGTGTGAAAGGCGGCGATCTTACCACTACACTATCCAGCAACTATATAATATAAGGGAGATTTACGGGAAAATACTAATACGGGAGGACGGCGGGAAAGAGAAGTAAAATACGGTAGTTTCCCGGCCAAAACGGGAGGCTCCAGTATCCCTTACATTTTAAGACAGGAAATATAAAAATAATATAATATAAAATATAATATAAATATAAATATAAATATATAAAATATATAAAATATATTTTTGGCCACAACCGGGATTCGAACCCCGGTCTCCCGTGTGAAAGGCGGCGATCTTACCACTACACTATCCAGCAACTATATAATATAAGGGAGATTTACGGGAAAATACTAATACGGGAGGACGGCGGGAAAGAGAAGTAAAATACGGTAGTTTCCCGGCCAAAACGGGAGACTTGACAGCTATGGCTGTCTCTGGCCACGCCCCCTACAGTCGGTCCGGCCCCTGTTCGCGTGTTCGCGAAAACGACTTCATTTATTTTCTTATTGATTTATCGACAGACGTTATAATAACAACACTCTATTGATTACTGTCCATGATACAGAGACACATGTTCGAGAACTATTCTATCGAGAACTAATGACGAGAACTATTCTCTTATTTTTTCTCTTATTATTAAATTATTTTATTATTATTATTATTATTTTTATCTTTCTCCTTTCTCCCGTAGATATATATTATTATACGGAGATTTACGGAGTCTTCAAAGACGGTCCGGCTCCAGGATCACTGTTGCTGTGGTGTAGATCAGCTGATCTGTAGTAGTCTTCTACGTACATCTTCTAGTAGACCTTCTGAGGGTACTTCACGCATTCTTGGTCCAGCTTAGCTTATTTCTTATTTCTCAGGTCAGCTGCTCTTGTATTCAGCCTACTAGTCTCTCTTGTATTCAGCCTACTAATATATATGGGGCTTGGTACCCAATCTCGGAATGTGGGGATGATGATATCTCCCCCCCTGACCTGTCGTCCTGGCTCCCCCTTGTCGTAGCAATCGTGTTGTACCTCATCAATCTCTAGTTGTGATAGCAGTTGTTTCTGGCCACAACCGGGATTCGAACCCCGGTCTCCCGTGTGAAAGGCGGCGATCTTACCACTACACTATCCAGCAACTATATAATATAATATATATATATATATATTCATAAGGTGATTTACGGGAAAATAATACGGGAGGACGGCGGGAAAGAGAAGTAAAAATACGGTAGTTTCCCGGCCAAAACGGGAGGCTCCAGTATCCCTTACATTTTAAGACAGGAAATATAAAATAATATAAATTATATAAAATATAATATAAATATAAATATAAATATATAAAATATATAAAATATATTTTTGGCCACAACCGGGATTCGAACCCGGTCTCCCGTGTGAAAGGCGGCGATCTTACCACTACACTATCCAGCAACTATATAATATAAGGGAGATTTACGGGAAAATACTAATACGGGAGGACGGCGGGAAAGAGAAGTAAAATACGGTAGTTTCCCGGCCAAAACGGGAGGCTCCAGTATCCCTTACATTTTAAGACAGGAAATATAAAATAATATAAATTATATAAAATATAATATAAATATAAATATAAATATATAAATATATAAAATATTTTTGGCCACAACCGGGATTCGAATTTGCAACGCTTATCAGCAATGTATTTTCGTTTGTCTATTTTAGAGGGCCTACATTCTTTGATCCTCTGCCTACAAGGTCCCCTGACCCTATAGGGAGGGTGTTTGGCTGCCAAGGGCCCTTGACTTGTGGTGGTTGTGGTGGTGGTGCAGGTGGTGGTGGTGGGGGGGGGCCTCGCGAACGTTTTACCCAGGGGCCCACACAACCCATAATCCGTCCCTGAACTGAATAGTGTTAACACGTAGATTTTAGCAGTATTTAGAAGACCGACTCTTGGTGTTTGAAAAGAAGCATCAGCCCAGTTATATTTTCTTTGATGAGCCTAGAGATATCTCAAGATTAAATTAAAATGATTGCACATTTATGGTATCATAGGAAAAATGGGTTATAAATCACTTTCCTATTCTACATGTGATTCTGTGTATTGACATTGTTGATCTGCATCTAATCTACTGTAATTAATGTAATTACAGGTGATGCAATATCCCAGCAGTCTGATAATCACCTGCACAATGAGGCAAAAGGCTTGGATTTTATATCCTTCATTCCTTCAGCACCATCCAAAGTTGATGTCTTTTTACATCAAAAAGTTAGTGGGCCTTATCCTGACCTCTGGATGTTCTGCAAGAACTTGCTGCTGCTGTCCTATGGGCAAGCCGAAGTGGAACGAATAGAGGTGGAGACCTGCAACTTATCAGAGGAAACAGTTGTTGCACAGAGGCTTATATGCGACCATGTCAGAGTGTGTGGGGGAGCAACCAAAGCGCCTCTGACCAAAGGTGAAAGATGAGCGAAAAGCAAAAAAGAAAACTTGAGGAACTCAAGAGGAAGAGAGTCTCACTGGAAAGTGTATGTGAGAGTTTACAAAAGGATGCTGAGCACATGGCAGAGGAAGCAGAGAGTGCTGCTGGAACCAAAAGGGCAACATTACTTACCAAGTCCAATACTCTGAGCCGACGAGCGAAGGAGGAGAAAGAGCAGTTGGTGGTCTTAAATGCAGATACTGAAGAATAGGCTACTGAACTGTGACTCCTAACACATCAAGAGTGAATCGGTGGAAACAAAAATATTTAGGTTCTTTGCATTTTTGGAGTATTTTACTTTCTGTGCCTGTTTGTACATTGTTCACAGCCATAATACTTTATAATTACAAGGTAGTTTTATGTTAGAGCTCTTGCTCCAATAAATATGTGCCTTGTAATTAACTAAATTCTAGGCTATTCAGTTTTTATTGCCCTCGTGATGGTCGTGGGTTGTGAAAAAAGCCTTCTTCTTAGGGGTACCGCTGGGGCCAGCCGGGCGTATGTCGTGGCTTCAGTGAGTACTTATGTTTGTCATGCTGCCTGTGTACTTTATAGCGGCACAACATATTTCTGCAAATTGCATGCGTCAAATTGTCTGTCTCTCTTAAAAAATATGAAGTGTCACCAAATTTTAAACGGGGAATCAATCTCAATGAAAAATATTCGTCAAGTAACGTTTCTAAAATAATATAGACATACTAATAATTATATTAATAAATCGGATGAACGATGCATCCCAAATTGTATCCGCTGCGCACTTCTTAATCAGGGCAATCGCATCGTGGAGGTTTCTGCAGACGCCCAAAAAGACTTACTTAAGAAAACTGATGCATGATAATTTGTACCATTTTCAAGGGTGGGGGGCGTGCAGTAGATGCCCCCTTTATTTTTGTGCTTCTGCCGTTCAAACCGAGCAGCACTGAGTTTGTCATGGCACCTGACGCCAAATCTACTGCTTAGCTGCTACAGACAGAACTATCTTCAAATCACCACTAGGGGGTGTCAATGCTGCAGCTTCGTTCTATGGTTGATCTTTTTCAAAGACAGTTTTTTTTCTCTCTCTCCACATAATCAACTTAACTGATAGCGTGCTTTCATAGTAATGGTTTTTAATCCGTGTTAATCTTCTGAACAATGACTAGTAAAGGTTCTATGAGGTTGTCCTACTTACTATGGATTTTAAGTTTTTTATCAAGGTGTTAAAACGTACCACAGTTGCCAGTCCCTGTGTTTTATGTCTAGCAATTTGTACAGTTTCTTCAGTATAAACACATGCCATGATCTGTGAGAATCTCCTCCAGAACTCTGCATTTCCTCAAGATCTTTTTGTAATATTGCATCATGGCACTGCTCAGAACAACACAGATGGTGCATAACAACACAAGGGAGTACAAGACAACATGGTGCAGAAACAGTGCGATACAAAGCAGGACAAAACTGGATGATACGTGGTCAGTGGTGGATAAAGTGCAGTAACAGCTGTACAGTGCAGCTGCCGTGAAATGACTGTTACAGGGGATGCAAAAGCTGCAGGTTTGAATTGTTTGGCGAATGAAGCTGTTCATGAATCTGCTAGTCAGTGTTTGTGGATGGTGGTCAGAGTCCTGGATTATAGACTGAACCTTGTTACTGTGGCAGTTAAAGTACAGCTGGTCAATGGAGGGCAGTTCAGTGCGAATGATGTTCTTAACAGACTTCGCAATGTACTGCCTTCCTGTCATGTGGCTCCACCATACCATAGTACTACTGTAAGAACTAGGGATGTAACGATACATTCAACTCACCATTTGATACGATTCACGATTCTGAGTTCACGATACAATTTTCTCATTTTTTGCAGAATGAGCTGCAGACAAATATATTCAAAAATATTCTTATATTTATCTTTCTGAAACTGTTGACACTGTTGTGAACAGTGCAACTGAATTTGAATAAAATACTGTTGAAAAAAATCCCAAATCAAAATAAGTAAATAAAAAAAAATAAATCAAATAAATAAGCTAAGGTTTGCATGTGCAGCTTTTTAGCGTGCTTTGCCCTTTTAATAATCTTCACTCAGCTCACGGTTGGTGCCAGTGGACCTGTTTGTGTATGTTATCAGTCTATTACAATGTTTGCATGCAGTTTATGTCTTGTCTGTGCTTTTCTCGCTGTTTCCTCCTCGTTTGTGATTACCGGAAAGCTAATATGCTGCCACACCGCCAATTGAAGATCGGGCGGTGCGTCCATCCATCCATTTTCTGAAACCACTTAATCCCAACTGAGATCGCGGGGGAGACCGGAGCCTATCCCGGGAACAAGGGGCGCAGACAGGAACCAAGCCCAGGCAGTCACCTACACACCGCAGGTCGCACACACTCACACAACTACAGGGCCAATTTAGACTCACCAGTCAACCTATCCTGCATGCTTTTGGACCGTGGGAGGAACCTGGAGTCCCCGGCGAAAACGGGGAGAGCATGCGAACTCCACACAGAAAGGGCCCTGGACCGAAGCCAGCACTAACCACTGTGCCGTCCTCAGTTTCAAATTCATTCATCATCTCGCGTTCGCTCAAAACCAAAAACTGACGTACGATGTCGACGTGATACGCAGTGACATCTGACGTCAAACTCACATTGTGAAATCAAATGTAATATTACACCAGTTTTTCTGTTAAGTACTGTGAAGTACTCCTACAATAGTGATTCATTTTCCACATCAGCCGGTTTAAATCTTCATGCATTTGCACCGATTTTTAACTGATTTGTGATTCATCATTACATGCCAGGGCCAGCAGCTCTGCATGGCTCGACCCTCATAAACATTCTCCACACATGCTGTTCAGGCAGTGGCCACAGAAATTCCCCCAGTGAACTTTATGCTTTCTGTCGGAGAGTATGCTGTGTTCTGGCCTTAAACCCTGCATACTACTTTGCAGACTTTGATCCTCTTAACAACAATTGGCATTTCTGGTGGCTGAATATCCATCCATCCGTCATCCAACTGCATGCTTAAAAGCTGTGAATAATAGTAATAATTCTTAAAATTGCAACTATCTAGAATTTCAGCCTAGTTACTCAGCTAAATTACTATTTAAACCTAGAATAATTTCTATAAGGGGCGGCATGGTGGTGCAGTGGTTAGCACTGTCGCCTCACACCTCTGGGACCCGGGTTCGTGTCTCCGCCTGGGTCACATGTGTGTGGAGTTTGCATGTTCTCCCCATGTCGTTGTGGGGTTTCCTCTGGGTACTCCGGTTTCCCCCCACAGTCCAAAAACATGCTGGGGCTAATTGGAGTTGCTGAATTGCCCGTAGGTGTGTGTGTGTGAGTGGATGGTGTGTGAGTGTGCCCTGCGATGGGCTGGCCCCCCATCCTGGGTTGTTCCCTGCCTCGTGCCCATTGATTCTGGGATAGGCTCCGGACCCCCCGCGACCCAATAGGATAAGCGGTTTGGAAAATGGATGGATGGATAATTTCTATATGTGTGATAGAATCAAAAAATATTTTGTTTTACATATAAATCTTCACAAGGTGTATTACACATGGTATTCCCCAGACACCGCCACCCCAACAGATGCTTTGTTTGTTAAGACAATAGCTCAGAAAGTGGTTGATCGATCTTTTGCAGCTTTTACCAAGGTTTGTACAAGCCAAAATTAAATTTTGAAACGGATCCCTGCCACACCCTGCCCTCCTGAACCTCCGTTTCCTCCCTAGTGTGGTATAACGTGCCATGCCTGTTCCGCGTTTGTTTTACCTCTCCTTCCTGCCCTTGTGTTACTCATTTCAGGTGCCTCTAGTTTGCTCCCTGCTTAGCCTTGTATAAATGTGCTTCTCAGTCCTGCCTTTAATGTTGCTGCTGCTGTTTGCCTGTGTGTTCTTCCCTGCTTATGATTCCCCCGTGATCCAGTTGTGATCCAGTTGTCTTCATATCATGTATTCACATTCCTCAGCTGAGAGTGAACAAAGTTCTGTGGAAAGTATCTGACTACAGATAGACTTTCACCCAGTTCTCTGCGGGAGCTCTGATTACAGAGTGACTCCCCGACTACTTCTGAAGCCCTTCCTTAAGTATCCAGACCAGGTGATGGCATGTTTCTGAAGACTGACTAATTTCGGTCAATGGTTAATTTTAGGGGCATTGCTGACCTTGGTTCTCAAGTCCCCAGCCAATCAGATCACTTTAGGGGGTGGTTTGTAATTCCCTTGTTCTACCATGAGAGAATCTCTCTCAGTTTGGTGGGTTGAGCCGAAGTTTCTGTATTTCTCTTAGGAAAAGCTATACTGCCTTAAATCTGAGAGTATAATACTCCTCGTCTCATGCCTATTCAAACGAGACCAAACATGCGTGTATTTGTCCCTAACATCTATGTGTGCTGAGTTATCCTGTTTATAGTGGAAAAGGTGTCTGTGTCTGGAGGCTGACAGCTGTTGTTGCTGTGGATTGATTGTGGAACTCTGGTCACTCCGGGGGTGAAAGGTCTTGCTTTTTCTGTGCTGCTCCAGTTATTCCTATCCAGTCTCTCAGGAGCCGGCAGGCCTTTGCCTTCCTTAAAAGGGGTGGTTTGACGAGTTGAGTCCAGTCTTGCCTGGGCCAGCGGAGCTCTGAAATAGACTGATGCAGGCTGATCAGAGTTGGGGCCTGCTGGACCTATAAGTTTTATGTCCTTACAGAATGTAAGTGGCATCATACTAAACTAGTGGTGTTCGAACTAGCATGGAAAGAGGCTATGGGTAGCTACAAAAAGGCTCTTAGTGCCGCCAAATCATCTAGTATCTATCAGAACTAATTGAAATAAACAAAAATAATCCTAGATTCCTATTTACTATGGTGTCCAAGCTGACTAATAACCAGACCACTGGTTATTTTCCAGTGACGACTTTATGAAACTTTTTGACCAAAAATATGCTCAATTAAACAGAACATTTTGAATATTGAATATTGGTTAACCAGTCAGAACTGATGTACTTAATTTTATCTTCAATTCATCTACTTGTATGCTAGAACCTGTTCCATCAAAATTATTCAGCGATGCTCCCAGCATTGATTGAACCGCTACTAGCAATAGTTAAACTAAAACATATAATCATATTACCCCAATTTTATCTTCACTGCACTGGCTGCCAGTTAGATTTCGTGTTGACTACAAAACACTGCTCTTAACCTATAAAGCTGTAAATGGTCTTGCACCGCAGTATGTGAGTGACCTCATTTGCGTTCCGAATCATACACTTAGATGACGAGATGGAGGTATTCTATCCGTACCCAGAATAAAGAACATTACCTTTGGGGGAAGAGCATTTGCTCATAAAGCACCACAGCTATGGAATAAACTTCCTATTAGTGTTCGGAACTCAGACACAATCTCTGCTTTTAAGTCAAGGCTTAAGATGTACCTCTTTCGCCAGTCTTTTGGATAGTTAAATCTTCTTTTCTAAGGTGAATGGGAAATCTGGAGGTTCATAGTTATTTGAGATTGAAGGGGAAAGGGGGGGATTGGTGCTGTCGTCCTGCCACTCTCGCCGATCACTTAAGCTGTGGATGGGAGGTGGCTTGACGCCAAAACCTCTGTAAACCCTCATGCCTGTGCTTCCTTCCAGGTCACTCTTTTAGGCAGGCTGTCATAGTTGCTTTAGTCCTGCCGGTTAGGTGTAGGGCAATAACTCTTCTCCATCTTCTCTTTTTCGAGCTGATACCGAGCCGACTACACCGTGTGAACCCGCACCTGGACTCCTGGATATAACTACATGAAACCAACTGGGACTTTATAACTATATGAACTCTAATGAATGTCAATGTAAATGCAGTTTCATGCTCCTTGGTCGCCCAGAGGAGGATGGGGTCCCCTTCTGAGTCTAGGTTCCACTCAAGGTTTCTTCCTGCTAGAGGGAGTTTCCTTGCCACTGTCGCCTCAGGCTTTTAAATAATATAATATATAAAATATATAAAATATATTTTTGGCCACAACCGGGATTCGAACCCCGGTCTCCCGTGTGAAAGGCGGCGATCTTACCACTACACTATCCAGCAACTATATAATATAAGGGAGATTTACGGGAAAATACTAATACGGGAGGACGGCGGGAAAGAGAAGTAAAATACGGTAGTTTCCCGGCCAAAACGGGAGGCTCCAGTATCCCTTACATTTTAAGACAGGAAATATAAAATAATATAAATTATATAAATATATAATATAAATATAAATATAATATATAAAATATATTTTTGGCCACAACCGGGATTCGAACCCCGGTCTCCCGTGTGAAAGGCGGCGATCTTACCACTACACTATCCAGCAACTATATAATATAAGGGAGATTTACGGGAAAATACTAATACGGGAGGACGGCGGGAAAGAGAAGTAAAATACGGTAGTTTCCCGGCCAAAACGGGAGACTTGACAGCTATGGCTGTCTCTGGCCACGCCCCCTACAGTCGGTCCGGCCCCTGTTCGCGTGTTCGCGAAAACGACTTCATTTATTTTCTTATTGATTTATCGACAGACTTTTTAGACGTTATAATAACAACACTCTATTGATTACTGTCCATGATACAGAGACACATGTTCGAGAACTATTCTATCGAGAACTAATGACGAGAACTATTCTCTTATTTTTCTCTTATTATTAAATTATTTTAATATTATTATTATTATTATTTTTATCTTTCTCCTTTCTCGTTCCCGTAGATATATATTATTATACGGAGATTTACGGAGTCTTCAAAGACGGTCCGGCTCCAGGATCACTGTTGCTGTGGTGTAGATCAGCTGATCTGTAGTAGTCTTCTACGTACATCTTCTAGTAGACCTTCTGAGGGTACTTCACGCATTCTTGGTCCAGCTTAGCTTATTTCTTATTTCTCAGGTCAGCTGCTCTTGTATTCAGCCTACTAGTCTCTCTTGTATTCAGCCTACTAATATATATGGGGCTTGGTACCCAATCTCGGAATGTGGGGATGATGATATCTCCCCCCTGACCTGTCGTCCTGGCTCCCCCTTGTCGTAGCAATCGTGTTGTACCTCATCAATCTCTAGTTGTGATAGCAGTTGTTTCTGGCCACAACCGGGATTCGAACCCCGGTCTCCCGTGTGAAAGGCGGCGATCTTACCACTACACTATCCAGCAACTATATAATATAATATATATATATATATATTATAAGGGAGATTTACGGGAAAATAATACGGGAGGACGGCGGGAAAGAGAAGTAAAATACGGTAGTTTCCCGGCCAAAACGGGAGGCTCCAGTATCCCTTACATTTTAAGACAGGAAATATAAAATAATATAAATTATATAAATAATATAATATAAATATAAATATAAATATATAAAATATATAAAATATATTTTTGGCCACAACCGGGATTCGAACCCCGGTCTCCCGTGTGAAAGGCGGCGATCTTACCACTACACTATCCAGCAACTATATAATATAAGGGAGATTTACGGGAAAATACTAATACGGGAGGACGGCGGGAAAGAGAAGTAAAATACGGTAGTTTCCCGGCAAAACGGGAGGCTCCAGTATCCCTTACATTTTAAGACAGGAAATATATAAAATAATAAATTATATAAAATATAATATAATATAAATATAAATATATAAAATATATAAAATATATTTTTGGCCACAACCGGGATTCGAATTTGCAACGCTTATCAGCAATGTATTTTCGTTTGTCTATTTTAGAGGGCCTACATTCTTTGATCCTCTGCCTACAAGGTCCCCTGACCCTATAGGGAGGGTGTTTGGCTGCCAAGGGCCCTTGACTTGTGGTGGTTGTGGTGGTGGTGCAGGTGGTGGTGGTGGGGGGGGGGCCTCGCGAACGTTTTACCCAGGGGCCCACACACCCATAATCCGTCCCTGAACTGAATAGTGTTAACACGTAGATTTTAGCAGTATTTAGAAGACCGACTCTTGGTGTTTGAAAAGAAGCATCAGCCCAGTTATATTTTCTTTGATGAGCCTAGAGATATCTCAAGATTAAATTAAAATGATTGCACATTTATGGTATCATAGGAAAATTGGGTTATAAATCACTTTCCTATTCTACATGTGATTCTGTGTATTGACATTGTTGATCTGCATCTAATCTACTGTAATTAATGTAATTACAGGTGATGCAATATCCCAGCAGTCTGATAATCACCTGCACAATGAGGCAAAAGGCTTGGATTTTATATCCTTCATTCCTTCAGCACCATCAAAGTTGATGTCTTTTTACATCAAAAAGTTAGTGGGCCTTATCCTGACCTCTGGATGTTCTGCAAGAACTTGCTGCTGCTGTCCTATGGGCAAGCCGAAGTGGAACGAATAGAGGTGGAGACCTGCAACTTATCAGAGGAAACAGTTGTTGACAGAGGCTTATATGCGACCATGTCAGAGTGTGTGGGGGGAGCAACCAAAGCGCCTCTGACCAAAGGTGAAAGATGAGCGAAAAGCAAAAAAGAAAACTTGAGGAACTCAAGAGGAAGAGAGTCTCACTGGAAAGTGTATGTGAGAGTTTACAAAAGGATGCTGAGCACATGGCAGAGGAAGCAGAGAGTGCTGCTGGAACCAAAAGGGCAACATTACTTACCAAGTCCAATACTCTGAGCCGACGAGCGAAGGAGGAGAAAGAGCAGTTGGTGGTCTTAATTGCAGATACTGAAGAATAGGCTACTGAACTGTGACTCCTAACACATCAAGAGTGAATCGGTGGAAACAAAAATATTTAGGTTCTTTGCATTTTTGGAGTATTTTACTTTCTGTGCCTGTTTGTACATTGTTCACAGCCATAATACTTTATATATTACAAGGTAGTTTTATGTTAGAGCTCTTGCTCCAATAAATATGTGCCTTGTAATTAACTAAATTCTAGGCTATTCAGTTTTTTTTGCCCTCGTGATGGTCGTGGGTTGTGAAAAAAGCCTTCTTCTTAGGGGTACCGCTGGGGCCAGCCGGGCGTATGTCGTGGCTTCAGTGAGTACTTATGTTTGTCATGCTGCCTGTGTACTTTATAGCGGCACAACATATTTCTGCAAATTGCATGCGTCAAATTGTCTGTCTCTCTTAAAAAATATGAAGTGTCACCAAAATTTTAAACGGGGAATCAATCTCAATGAAAAATATTCGTCAAGTAACGTTTCTAAAATAATATAGACATACTAATAATTATATATAATAAATCGGATGAACGATGCATCCCAAATTGTATCCGCTGCGCACTTCTTAATCAGGGCAATCGCATCGTGGAGGTTTCTGCAGACGCCCAAAAAGACTTACTTAAGAAAACTGTTGCATGATAATTTGTACCATTTTCAAGGGTGGGGGCGTGCAGTAGATGCCCCCCTTTATTTTTGTGCTTCTGCCGTTCAAACCGAGCAGCACTGAGTTTGTCATGGCACCTGACGCCAAATCTACTGCTTAGCTGCTACAGACAGAACTATCTTCAAATCACCACTAGGGGGTGTCAATGCTGCAGCTTCGTTCTATGGTTGATCTTTTTCAAAGACAGTTTTTTTTCTCTCTCTCCACATAATCAACTTAACTGATTAGCGTGCATTCATAGTAATGGTTTTTAATCCGTGTTAATCTTCTGAACAATGACTAGTAAAGGTTCTATGAGGTTGTCCTACTTACTATGGATTTTAAGTTTTTTATCAAGGTGTTAAAACGTACCACAGTTGCCAGTCCTGTGTTTTATGTCTAGCAATTTGTACAGTTTCTTCAGTATAAACACATGCCATGATCTGTGAGAATCTCCTCCAGAACTCTGCATTTCCTCAAGATCTTTTTGTAATATTGCATCATGGCACTGCTCAGAACAACACAGATGGTGCATAACAACACAAGGGAGTACAAGACAACATGGTGCAGAAACAGTGCGATACAAAGCAGGACAAAACTGGATGATACGTGGTCAGTGGTGGATAAAGTGCAGTAACAGCTGTACAGTGCAGCTGCCGTGGAAATGACTGTTACAGGGGATGCAAAAGCTGCAGGTTTGAATTGTTTGGCGAATGAAGCTGTTCATGAATCTGCTAGTCAGTGTTTGTGGATGGTGGTCAGAGTCCTGGATTATAGACTGAACCTTGTTACTGTGGCAGTTAAAGTACAGCTGGTCAATGGAGGGCAGTTCAGTGCGAATGATGTTCTTAACAGACTTCGCAATG
Source organism: Brienomyrus brachyistius (assembly GCF_023856365.1). NCBI lineage: Eukaryota > Metazoa > Chordata > Actinopteri > Osteoglossiformes > Mormyridae > Brienomyrus > Brienomyrus brachyistius. The sequence continues at coordinate 49,084 of NW_026043034.1, read as the reverse complement.
TACTGCCTTCCTGTCATGTGGCTCCACCATACCATAGTACTACTGTAAGAACTAGGGATGTAACGATACATTCAACTCACCATTTGATACGATTCACGATTCTGAGTTCACGATACAATTTTCTCATTTTTTGCAGAATGAGCTGCAGACAAATATATTCAAAAATATTCTTATATTTATCTTTCTGAACTGTTGACACTGTTGTGAACAGTGCAACTGAATTTGAATAAAATACTGTTGAAAAAAATCCCAAATCAAAATAAGTAAATAAAAAAAAATAAATCAAATAAATAAGCTAAGGTTTGCATGTGCAGCTTTTTAGCGTGCTTTGCCCTTTTAATAATCTTCACTCAGCTCACGGTGGTGCCAGTGGACCTGTTTGTGTATGTTATCAGTCTATTACAATGTTTGCATGCAGTTTATGTCTTGTCTGTGCTTTTCTCGCTGTTTCCTCCTCGTTTGTGATTACCGGAAAGCTAATATGCTGCCACACCGCCAATTGAAGAACGGGCGGTGCGTCCATCCATCCATTTTCTGAAACCACTTAATCCCAACTGAGATCGCGGGGGAGACCGGAGCCTATCCCGGGAACAAGGGGCGCAGACAGGAACCAAGCCCAGGCAGTCACCTACACACCGCAGGTCGCACACACTCACACAACTACAGGGCCAATTTAGACTCACCAGTCAACCTATCCTGCATGCTTTTGGACCGTGGGAGAACCTGGAGTCCCCGGCGAAAACGGGGAGAGCATGCGAACTCCACACAGAAAGGGCCCTGGACCGAAGCCAGCACTAACCACTGTGCCGTCCTCAGTTTCAAATTCATTCATCATCTCGCGTTCGCTCAAAACCAAAAACTGACGTACGATGTCGACGTGATACGCAGTGACATCTGACGTCAACTCACATTGTGAAATCAAATGTAATATTACACCAGTTTTTCTGTTAAAGTACTGTGAAGTACTCCTACAATAGTGATTCATTTTCCACATCAGCCGGTTTAAATCTTCATGCATTTGCACCGATTTTTAACTGATTTGTGATTCATCATTACATGCCAGGGCCAGCAGCTCTGCATGGCTCGACCCTCATAAACATTCTCCACACATGCTGTTCAGGCAGTGGCCACAGAAATTCCCCCAGTGAACTTTATGCTTTCTGTCGGTGAGTATGCTGTGTTCTGGCCTTAAACCCTGCATACTACTTTGCAGACTTTGATCCTCTTAACAACAATTGGCATTTCTGGTGGCTGAATATCCATCCATCCGTCATCCAACTGCATGCTTAAAAGCTGTGAATAATAGTAATAATTCTTAAAATTGCAACTATCTAGAATTTCAGCCTAGTTACTCAGCTAAATTACTATTTAAACCTAGAATAATTTCTATAAGGGGCGGCATGGTGGTGCAGTGGTTAGCACTGTCGCCTCACACCTCTGGGACCCGGGTTCGTGTCTCCGCCTGGGTCACATGTGTGTGGAGTTTGCATGTTCTCCCCATGTCGTTGTGGGGTTTCCTCTGGGTACTCCGGTTTCCCCCCACAGTCCAAAAACATGCTGGGGCTAATTGGAGTTGCTGAATTGCCCGTAGGTGTGTGTGTGTGAGTGGATGGTGTGTGAGTGTGCCCTGCGATGGGCTGGCCCCCCATCCTGGGTTGTTCCCTGCCTCGTGCCCATTGATTCTGGGATAGGCTCCGGACCCCCCGCGACCCAATAGGATAAGCGGTTTGGGAAAATGGATGGATGGATAATTTCTATATGTGTGTTAGAATCAAAAAATATTTTGTTTTACATATAAATCTTCACAAGGTGTATTACACATGGTATTCCCCAGACACCGCCACCCCAACAGATGCTTTGTTTGTTAAGACAATAGCTCAGAAAGTGGTTGATCGATCTTTTGCAGCTTTTACCAAGGTTTGTACAAGCCAAAATTAAATTTTGAAACGGATCCCTGCCAACACCTGCCCTCCTGAACCTCCCGTTTCCTCCCTAGTGTGGTATAACGTGCCATGCCTGTTCCGCGTTTGTTTTACCTCTCCTTCCTGCCCTTGTGTTACTCATTTCAGGTGCCTCTAGTTTGCTCCCTGCTTAGCCTTGTATAAATGTGCTTCTCAGTCCTGCCTTTATTGTTGCTGCTGCTGTTTGCCTGTGTGTTCTTCCCTGCTTATGATTCCCCCGTGATCCAGTTGTGATCCAGTTGTCTTCATATCATGTATTCACATTCCTCAGCTGAGAGTGAACAAAGTTCTGTGGAAAGTATCTGACTACAGATAGACTTTCACCCAGTTCTCTGCGGGAGCTCTGATTACAGAGTGACTCCCCGACTACTTCTGAAGCCCTTCCTTAAGTATCCAGACCAGGTGATGGCATGTTTCTGAAGACTGACTAATTTCGGTCAATGGTTAATTTTAGGGGCATTGCTGACCTTGGTTCTCAAGTCCCCAGCCAATCAGATCACTTTAGGGGGTGGTTGTAATTCCCTTGTTCTACCATGAGAGAATCTCTCTCAGTTTGGTGGGTTGAGCCGAAGTTTCTGTATTCTCTTAGGAAAAGCTATACTGCCTTAAATCTGAGAGTATAATACTCCTCGTCTCATGCCTATTCAAACGAGACCAAACATGCGTGTATTTGTCCCTAACATCTATGTGTGCTGAGTTATCCTGTTTATAGTGGAAAAGGTGTCTGTGTCTGGAGGCTGACAGCTGTTGTTGCTGTGGATTGATTGTGGAACTCTGGTCACTCCGGGGGTGAAAGGTCTTGCTTTTTCTGTGCTGCTCCAGTTATTCCTATCCAGTCTCTCAGGAGCCGGCAGGCCTTTGCCTTCCTTAAAAGGGGTGGTTTGACGAGTTGAGTCCAGTCTTGCCTGGGCCAGCGGAGCTCTGAAATAGACTGATGCAGGCTGATCAGAGTTGGGGCCTGCAGGACCTATAAGTTTTATGTCCTTACAGAATGTAAGTGGCATCATACTAAACTAGTGGTGTTCGAACTAGCATGGAAAGAGGCTATGGGTAGCTACAAAAAGGCTCTTAGTGCCGCCAAATCATCTAGTATCTATCAGAACTATTGAAATAAACAAATAATAATCCTAGATTCCTATTTACTATGGTGTCCAAGCTGACTAATAACCAGACCACTGGTTATTTTCCAGTGACGACTTTATGAACTTTTTGACCAAAAATATGCTCAATTAAACAGAACATTTTGAATATTGAATATTGGTTAACCAGTCAGAACTGATGTACTTAATTTTATCTTCAATTCATCTACTTGTATGCTAGAACCTGTTCCATCAAAATTATTCAGCGATGCTCCCAGCATTGATTGAACCGCTACTAGCAATAGTTAAACTAAAACATATAATCATATTACCCCATTTTATCTTCACTGCACTGGCTGCCAGTTAGATTTCGTGTTGACTACAAAACACTGCTCTTAACCTATAAAGCTGTAAATGGTCTTGCACCGCAGTATGTGAGTGACCTCATTTGCGTTCCGAATCATACACTTAGATGACGAGATGGAGGTATTCTATCCGTACCCAGAATAAAGAACATTACCTTTGGGGGAAGAGCATTTGCTCATAAAGCACCACAGCTATGGAATAAACTTCCTATTAGTGTTCGGAACTCAGACACAATCTCTGCTTTTAAGTCAAGGCTTAAGATGTACCCTCTTTCGCCAGTCTTTTGGATAGTTAAATCTTCTTTTCTAAGGTGAATGGGAAATCTGGAGGTTCATAGTTATTTGAGATTGAAGGGGAAAGGGGGGATTGGTGCTGTCGTCCTGCCACTCTCGCCGATCACTTTAAGCTGTGGATGGGAGGTGGCTTGACGCCAAAACCTCTGTAAACCCTCATGCCTGTGCTTCCTTCCAGGTCACTCTTTTAGGCAGGCTGTCATAGTTGCTTTAGTCCTGCCGGTTAGGTGTAGGGCAATAACTCTTCTCCATCTTCTCTTTTTCGAGCTGATACCGAGCCGACTACACCGTGTGAACCCGCACCTGGACTCCTGGATATAACTACATGAAACCAACTGGGACTTTATAACTATATGAACTCTAATGAATGTCAATGTAAATGCAGTTTCATGCTCCTTGGTCGCCCAGAGGAGGATGGGGTCCCCTTCTGAGTCTAGGTTCCACTCAAGGTTTCTTCCTGCTAGAGGGAGTTTCCTTGCCACTGTCGCCTCAGGCTTTTAAATATAAATATAAATATTATAAAATATATAAATATATTTTTTGGCCACAACCGGGATTCGAACCCCGGTCTCCCGTGTGAAAGGCGGCGATCTTACCACTACACTATCCAGCAACTATATAATATAAGGGAGATTTACGGGAAAATACTAATACGGTGAGGACGGCGGGAAAGAGAAGTAAAATACGGTAGTTTCCCGGCCAAAACGGGAGGCTCCAGTATCCCTTACATTTTAAGACAGGAAATATAAAATAATATAAATTATATATAATATAATATAAATATAAATTAATATTAAAATATTAAAATATATTTTTGGCCACAACCGGGATTCGAACCCCGGTCCTCCCGTGTGAAAGGCGGCGTTCTTACCACTACACTATCCAGCAACTATATAATATAAGGGAGATTTACGGGAAAATACTAATACGGGAGGACGGCGGGAAAGAGAAGTAAAATACGGTAGTTTCCCGGCCAAAACGGGAGGCTCCAGTATCCCTTACATTTTAAGACAGGAAATATAAAATAATATAAATTATATAAAATATATATATAATAAATATAAATATATAAAATATATAAAATATATTTTTGGCCACAACCGGGATTCGAACACCGGTCTCCCGTGTGAAAGGCGGCGATCTTACCACTACACTATCCAGCAACTATATAATATAAGGGAGATTTACGGGAAAATACTAATACGGGAGGACGGCGGGAAAGAGAAGTAAAATACGGTAGTTTCCCGGCCAAAACGGGAGACTTGACAGCTATGGCTGTCTCTGGCCACGCCCCCTACAGTCGGTCCGGCCCCTGTTCGCGTGTTCGCGAAAACGACTTCATTTATTTTCTTATTGATTTATCGACAGACTTTTTAGACGTTATAATAACAACACTCTATTGATCCCCCTCTTACTGTCCATGATACACAATGACGAGACACATGTTCACTAATGACGAGAACTATTCTATTTTTCATGCCGGGGGTCCTTCAAATCTTACATTTACAATCTTGTTCTTGTTCTCTGCTTTCTCCTTTCTCGTTCCCGTAGATATATATTATTATACGGAGATTTACGGAGTCTTCAAAGACGGTCCGGCTCCAGCTCAAGGATCACTGTTGCTGTGGTGTAGATCAGCTGATCTGTAGTAGTCTTCTACGTACATCTTCTAGTAGACCTTCTGAGGGTACTTCACGCATTCTTGGTCGGAGGGTCCAGGTTTCCAGCTTAGCTTATTTCTTATTTCTCAGGTCAGCTGCTCTTGTTTGGGATGTGCTTGACCGGCGTATACGACAGCGTGTACCAGTTCCCACTAATATCCAACAACTTCGCACAGCCATTGAAGAGGAGTGGACCAACATTCCACAGGCCACAATTGACAATCTGATAAACTCTATGCGAAGAAGATGTGTTGCATTGCATGAGGCAAATGGTGGTCACACCAGATACTGACCGGTTCTGAGTCCCCAGACCCCCAATAAAGCAAAAAACTGCACATTCCAGGGTGCCTTTTATTGTGGGCAGTATAAGGTACACCTGTGCACTACCCATGATGTCAGATCAGCATCTTGATGTGGCACACCTGTGAGGTGGGATGGATTATCTCAGCAAAGCAGAAGTGCTCACTATCACACATTTAGACTGATTTGTGAGTAATGTTTGAGAGAAATGGTAATATTGTGTATCTGGAATGAATTGTAGGTCTTTAAGTCCATCTCATGAAAAATGGGAGCAGAAACAAGAGTGTTGCGTTTATATTTTTGTTCAGTATAGAATAAGCCCAGATTTATGTTTATTCAGTGGAGATAAGTACAACCTCTAAAGATAGGCCTACACCCGTTTTGGCTGTGTCTCCGGATCCCATGACAAATAATGCCTTCAGTACATCCTCCTCAACCCACACTGAAAGCAGAAGTGCTATGGGCTTTGCAAACGGTTTGCCGACATCACTCCTATACGTCCAATGATGACATTCACACCGTCTCCAGGGTGATGTTCCCTGACTCGCAGGGTCACTTGTGGTAAAGATAAAACCGCTTTTCTTGCGCGATTTGGACTCGCTCCATATATTAAAAGGGAGCTTCGTTGTCATGTTTGACGTAAGTATGAACAGGACCATCAAAAGAAAACAACTGGATGTGCATGTCAGGTATTGGGTGAATTATGAGAATGGCTCTCGAGTGCAGTCCTGGTTCTGGGATCACAGTACATGAGCCACTCCACCGCTGAAGACTTACTGGAGAAGTTTAAGGTAAGCCATTCAATAACATTTAAACTCATTAACGAACCCATGATTTTTAAATATCCATGGTTTATCTTTACATGTGTTTAAATGGGAGAACCATATTTATTGGTAAGCATATTTTAAAGATTTTATTGCTGCTTCATGGCTTTTGCTGCAAAAAAAATAGTTCATTGAGGAAATAGAATGTTTAAGTGTTGTGTAGCAACATGTACAGCTGTTGTACAGGCAAAAACTCTGGCTCAGTCCAAAGGAGGTGGATATAGGAATGGCTGTCATCAAGGTGGGACTTCTGTGAATTCACTGGTATCTTTACATACAAATGTATCAAACAATTGTGAAGTAAAAATATGTGAATAACATGGAGTTTGAGCTGGTTGATATGTACAGCTGAGGTAGTGTTAACCTTGGGCTGAGTGTGCAGAAGATTCTGGAAATTTGACAAACCATCTTTTTGTCAGAGACAGTCAGGAGCCAAAGGCAGTGGAAGTGACCTTGGTGTCCTTCAGATTAAAAAAAAATTGCCAGATTGTGCTCTCAAAAATGTGCAAAAAGGCCTTGGATAAATGCCCTCTGAAGTACTCGATTGTACATGAGATGACGTGCTTGGACCCAAACAAAATGCACACCAGCCAGATAACTGCCAGCAGAAAAGGAGAAATCTCATGCAGAAGTTTGCGCAGGAGAATCGGTTGGCAGGCAGGATATCTGCTGGTAAATCATAGGATAAGAATAGGATAGTTCAGAATATTATTTTTAAATTATGCTTTTCTTTTTTCACATCTAACTGAATCAGGGACGGATTACAAACCGGGTTAGCGGGGCCGCTGCCCAGGGGCCCTTGGGGTGCAGGGGGCCCGTGGCCCCAAGCCCAAAACAATTTGCAACGCTTATCAGCAATGTATTTTCGTTTGTCTATTTTAGAGGGCCTACAATCTTTGATCCTCTGCCTACAAGGTCCCCTGACCCTATAGGGAGGGTGTTTGGCTGCCAAGGGCCCTTGACTTGTGGTGGTTGTGGTGGTGGTGCAGGTGGTGGTGGTGGGGGGGGGCCTCGCGAACGTTTTACCCAGGGGCCCACACAACCCATAATCCGTCCCTGAACTGAATAGTGTTAACACGTAGATTTTAGCAGTATTTAGAAGACCGACTCTTGGTGTTTGAAAAGAAGCATCAGCCCAGTTATATTTTCTTTGATGAGCCTAGAGATATCTCAAGATTAAATTAAAATGATTGCACATTTATGGTATCATAGGAAAATTGGGTTATAAATCACTTTCCTATTCTACATGTGATTCTGTGTATTGACATTGTTGATCTGCATCTAATCTACTGTAATAATGTAATTACAGGTGATGCAATATCCCAGCAGTCTGATAATCACCTGCACAATGAGGCAAAAGGCTTGGATTTTATATCCTTCATTCCTTCAGCACCATCCAAAGTTGATGTCTTTTTTACATCAAAAAGTTAGTGGGCCTTATCCTGACCTCTGGATGTTCTGCAAGAACTTGCTGCTGCTGTCCTATGGGCAAGCCGAAGTGGAACGAATAGAGGTGGAGACCTGCAACTTATCAGAGGAAACAGTTGTTGCACAGAGGCTTATATGCGACCATGTCAGAGTGTGTGGGGGAGCAACCAAAGCGCCTCTGACCAAAGGTGAAAGATGAGCGAAAAGCAAAAAAGAAAACTTGAGGAACTCAAGAGGAAGAGAGTCTCACTGGAAAGTGTATGTGAGAGTTTACAAAAGGATGCTGAGCACATGGCAGAGGAAGCAGAGAGTGCTGCTGGAACCAAAAGGGCAACATTACTTACCAAGTCCAATACTCTGAGCCGACGAGCGAAGGAGGAGAAAGAGCAGTTGGTGGTCTTAAATGCAGATACTGAAGAATAGGCTACTGAACTGTGACTCCTAACACATCAAGAGTGAATCGGTGGAAACAAAAATATTTAGGTTCTTTGCATTTTTGGAGTATTTTACTTTCTGTGCCTGTTTGTACATTGTTCACAGCCATAATACTTTATAATTACAAGGTTGTTTTATGTTAGAGCTCTTGCTCCAATAAATATGTGCCTTGTAATTAACTAAATTCTAGGCTATTCAGTTTTTTTTGCCCTCGTGATGGTCGTGGGTTGTGAAAAAAGCCTTCTTCTTAGGGGTACCGCTGGGGCCAGCCGGGCGTATGTCGTGGCTTCAGTGAGTACTTATGTTTGTCATGCTGCCTGTGTACTTTATAGCGGCACAACATATTTCTGCAAATTGCATGCGTCAAATTGTCTGTCTCTCTTAAAAAATATGAAGTGTCACCAAAATTTTAAACGGGGAATCAATCTCAATGAAAAATATTCGTCAAGTAACGTTTCTAAAATAATATAGACATACTAATAATTATATATTAATAAATCGGATGAACGATGCATCCCAAATTGTATCCGCTGCGCACTTCTTAATCAGGGCAATCGCATCGTGGAGGTTTCTGCAGACGCCCAAAAAGACTTACTTAAGAAAACTGTTGCATGATAATTTGTACCATTTTCAAGGGTGGGGGGCGTGCAGTAGATGCCCCCTTTATTTTTGTGCTTCTGCCGTTCAAACCGAGCAGCACTGAGTTTGTCATGGCACCTGACGCCAAATCTACTGCTTAGCTGCTACAGACAGAACTATCTTCAAATCACCACTAGGGGGTGTCAATGCTGCAGCTTCGTTCTATGGTTGATCTTTTTCAAAGACAGTTTTTTTTCTCTCTCTCCACATAATCAACTTAACTGATTAGCGTGCTTTCATAGTAATGGTTTTTAATCCGTGTTAATCTTCTGAACAATGACTAGTAAAGGTTCTATGAGGTTGTCCTACTTACTATGGATTTTAAGTTTTTTATCAAGGTGTTAAAACGTACCACAGTTGCCAGTCCTGTGTTTTATGTCTAGCAATTTGTACAGTTTCTTCAGTATAAACACATGCCATGATCTGTGAGAATCTCCTCCAGAACTCTGCATTTCCTCAAGATCTTTTTGTAATATTGCATCATGGCACTGCTCAGAACAACACAGATGGTGCATAACAACACAAGGGAGTACAAGACAACATGGTGCAGAAACAGTGCGATACAAAGCAGGACAAAACTGGATGATACGTGGTCAGTGGTGGATAAAGTGCAGTAACAGCTGTACAGTGCAGCTGCCGTGGAAATGACTGTTACAGGGGATGCAAAAGCTGCAGGTTTGAATTGTTTGGCGAATGAAGCTGTTCATGAATCTGCTAGTCAGTGTTTGTGGATGGTGGTCAGAGTCCTGGATTATAGACTGAACCTTGTTACTGTGGCAGTTAAAGTACAGCTGGTCAATGGAGGGCAGTTCAGTGCGAATGATGTTCTTAACAGACTTCGCAATGTACTGCCTTCCTGTCATGTGGCTCCACCATACCATAGTACTACTGTAAGAACTAGGGATGTAACGATACATTCAACTCACCATTTGATACGATTCACGATTCTGAGTTCACGATACAATTTTCTCATTTTTTGCAGAATGAGCTGCAGACAAATATATTCAAAAATATTCTTATATTTATCTTTCTGAACTGTTGACACTGTTGTGAACAGTGCAACTGAATTTGAATAAAATACTGTTGAAAAAAATCCCAAATCAAAATAAGTAAATAAAAAAAAATAAATCAAATAAATAAGCTAAGGTTTGCATGTGCAGCTTTTTAGCGTGCTTTGCCCTTTTAATAATCTTCACTCAGCTCACGGTGGTGCCAGTGGACCTGTTTGTGTATGTTATCAGTCTATTACAATGTTTGCATGCAGTTTATGTCTTGTCTGTGCTTTTCTCGCTGTTTCCTCCTCGTTTGTGATTACCGGAAAGCTAATATGCTGCCACACCGCCAATTGAAGATCGGGCGGTGCGTCCATCCATCCATTTTCTGAAACCACTTAATCCCAACTGAGATCGCGGGGGAGACCGGAGCCTATCCCGGGAACAAGGGGCGCAGACAGGAACCAAGCCCAGGCAGTCACCTACACACCGCAGGTCGCACACACTCACACAACTACAGGGCCAATTTAGACTCACCAGTCAACCTATCCTGCATGCTTTTGGACCGTGGGAGGAACCTGGAGTCCCCGGCGAAAACGGGGAGAGCATGCGAACTCCACACAGAAAGGGCCCTGGACCGAAGCCAGCACTAACCACTGTGCCGTCCTCAGTTTCAAATTCATTCATCATCTCGCGTTCGCTCAAAACCAAAAACTGACGTACGATGTCGACGTGATACGCAGTGACATCTGACGTCAAACTCACATTGTGAAATCAAATGTAATATTACACCAGTTTTTCTGTTAAAGTACTGTGAAGTACTCCTACAATAGTGATTCATTTTCCACATCAGCCGGTTTAAATCTTCATGCATTTGCACCGATTTTTAACTGATTTGTGATTCATCATTACATGCCAGGGCCAGCAGCTCTGCATGGCTCGACCCTCATAAACATTCTCCACACATGCTGTTCAGGCAGTGGCCACAGAAATTCCCCCAGTGAACTTTATGCTTTCTGTCGGAGAGTATGCTGTGTTCTGGCCTTAAACCCTGCATACTACTTTGCAGACTTTGATCCTCTTAACAACAATTGGCATTTCTGGTGGCTGAATATCCATCCATCCGTCATCCAACTGCATGCTTAAAAGCTGTGAATAATAGTAATAATTCTTAAAATTGCAACTATCTAGAATTTCAGCCTAGTTACTCAGCTAAATTACTATTTAAACCTAGAATAATTTCTATAAGGGGCGGCATGGTGGTGCAGTGGTTAGCACTGTCGCCTCACACCTCTGGGACCCGGGTTCGTGTCTCCGCCTGGGTCACATGTGTGTGGAGTTTGCATGTTCTCCCCATGTCGTTGTGGGGTTTCCTCTGGGTACTCCGGTTTCCCCCCACAGTCCAAAAACATGCTGGGGCTAATTGGAGTTGCTGAATTGCCCGTAGGTGTGTGTGTGTGAGTGGATGGTGTGTGAGTGTGCCCTGCGATGGGCTGGCCCCCCATCCTGGGTTGTTCCCTGCCTCGTGCCCATTGATTCTGGGATAGGCTCCGGACCCCCCGCGACCCAATAGGATAAGCGGTTTGGAAAATGGATGGATGGATAATTTCTATATGTGTGATAGAATCAAAAAATATTTTGTTTTACATATAAATCTTCACAAGGTGTATTACACATGGTATTCCCCAGACACCGCCACCCCAACAGATGCTTTGTTTGTTAAGACAATAGCTCAGAAAGTGGTTGATCGATCTTTTGCAGCTTTTAACCAAGGTTTGTACAAGCCAAAATTAAATTTTGAAACGGATCCCTGCCACACCCTGCCCTCCTGAACCTCCCGTTTCCTCCCTAGTGTGGTATAACGTGCCATGCCTGTTCCGCGTTTGTTTTACCTCTCCTTCCTGCCCTTGTGTTACTCATTTCAGGTGCCTCTAGTTTGCTCCCTGCTTAGCCTTGTATAAATGTGCTTCTCAGTCCTGCCTTTAATGTTGCTGCTGCTGTTTGCCTGTGTGTTCTTCCCTGCTTATGATTCCCCCGTGATCCAGTTGTGATCCAGTTGTCTTCATATCATGTATTCACATTCCTCAGCTGAGAGTGAACAAAGTTCTGTGGAAAGTATCTGACTACAGATAGACTTTCACCCAGTTCTCTGCGGGAGCTCTGATTACAGAGTGACTCCCCGACTACTTCTGAAGCCCTTCCTTAAGTATCCAGACCAGGTGATGGCATGTTTCTGAAGACTGACTAATTTCGGTCAATGGTTAATTTTAGGGGCATTGCTGACCTTGGTTCTCAAGTCCCCAGCCAATCAGATCACTTTAGGGGGTGGTTGTAATTCCCTTGTTCTACCATGAGAGAATCTCTCTCAGTTTGGTGGGTTGAGCCGAAGTTTCTGTATTTCTCTTAGGAAAAGCTATACTGCCTTAAATCTGAGAGTATAATACTCCTCGTCTCATGCCTATTCAAACGAGACCAAACATGCGTGTATTTGTCCCTAACATCTATGTGTGCTGAGTTATCCTGTTTATAGTGGAAAAGGTGTCTGTGTCTGGAGGCTGACAGCTGTTGTTGCTGTGGATTGATTGTGGAACTCTGGTCACTCCGGGGGTGAAAGGTCTTGCTTTTTCTGTGCTGCTCCAGTTATTCCTATCCAGTCTCTCAGGAGCCGGCAGGCCTTTGCCTTCCTTAAAAGGGGTGGTTTGACGAGTTGAGTCCAGTCTTGCCTGGGCCAGCGGAGCTCTGAAATAGACTGATGCAGGCTGATCAGAGTTGGGGCCTGCAGGACCTATAAGTTTTATGTCCTTACAGAATGTAAGTGGCATCATACTAAACTAGTGGTGTTCGAACTAGCATGGAAAGAGGCTATGGGTAGCTACAAAAAGGCTCTTAGTGCCGCCAAATCATCTAGTATCTATCAGAACTAATTGAAATAAACAAAAATAATCCTAGATTCCTATTTACTATGGTGTCCAAGCTGACTAATAACCAGACCACTGGTTATTTTCCAGTGACGACTTTATGAAACTTTTTGACCAAAAATATGCTCAATTAAACAGAACATTTTGAATATTGAATATTGGTTAACCAGTCAGAACTGATGTACTTAATTTTATCTTCAAATTCATCTACTTGTATGCTAGAACCTGTTCCATCAAAATTATTCAGCGATGCTCCCAGCATTGATTGAACCGCTACTAGCAATAGTTAAACTAAAACATATAATCATATTACCCCAATTTTATCTTCACTGCACTGGCTGCCAGTTAGATTTCGTGTTGACTACAAAACACTGCTCTTAACCTATAAAGCTGTAAATGGTCTTGCACCGCAGTATGTGAGTGACCTCATTTGCGTTCCGAATCATACACTTAGATGACGAGATGGAGGTATTCTATCCGTACCCAGAATAAAGAACATTACCTTTGGGGGAAGAGCATTTGCTCATAAAGCACCACAGCTATGGAATAAACTTCCTATTAGTGTTCGGAACTCAGACACAATCTCTGCTTTTAAGTCAAGGCTTAAGATGTACCTCTTTCGCCAGTCTTTTGGATAGTTAAATCTTCTTTTCTAAGGTGAATGGGAAATCTGGAGGTTCATAGTTATTTGAGATTGAAGGGGAAAGGGGGGATTGGTGCTGTCGTCCTGCCACTCTCGCCGATCACTTAAGCTGTGGATGGGAGGTGGCTTGACGCCAAAACCTCTGTAAACCCTCATGCCTGTGCTTCCTTCCAGGTCACTCTTTTAGGCAGGCTGTCATAGTTGCTTTAGTCCTGCCGGTTAGGTGTAGGGCAATAACTCTTCTCCATCTTCTCTTTTTCGAGCTGATACCGAGCCGACTACACCGTGTGAACCCGCACCTGGACTCCTGGATATAACTACATGAAACCAACTGGGACTTTATAACTATATGAACTCTAATGAATGTCAATGTAAATGCAGTTTCATGCTCCTTGGTCGCCCAGAGGAGGATGGGGTCCCCTTCTGAGTCTAGGTTCCACTCAAGGTTTCTTCCTGCTAGAGGGAGTTTCCTTGCCACTGTCGCCTCAGGCTTTTAAATATAAATATAAATATATAAAATATATAAAATATATTTTTGGCCACAACCGGGATTCGAACCCCGGTCTCCCGTGTGAAAGGCGGCGATCTTACCACTACACTATCCAGCAACTATATAATATAAGGGAGATTTACGGGAAAATACTAATACGGGAGGACGGCGGGAAAGAGAAGTAAAATACGGTAGTTTCCCGGCCAAAACGGGAGACTTGACAGCTATGGCTGTCTCTGGCCACGCCCCCTACAGTCGGTCCGGCCCCTGTTCGCGTGTTCGCGAAAACGACTTCATTTATTTTCTTATTGATTTATCGACAGACTTTTTAGACGTTATAATAACAACACTCTATTGATTACTGTCCATGATACAGAGACACATGTTCGAGAACTATTCTATCGAGAACTAATGACGAGAACTATTCTCTTATTTTTCTCTTATTATTAAATTATTTTATTATTATTATTATTATTTTTATCTTTCTCCTTTCTCGTTCCCGTAGATATATATTATTATACGGAGATTTACGGAGTCTTCAAAGACGGTCCGGCTCCAGGATCACTGTTGCTGTGGTGTAGATCAGCTGATCTGTAGTAGTCTTCTACGTACATCTTCTAGTAGACCTTCTGAGGGTACTTCACGCATTCTTGGTCCAGCTTAGCTTATTTCTTATTTCTCAGGTCAGCTGCTCTTGTATTCAGCCTACTAGTCTCTCTTGTATTCAGCCTACTAATATATATGGGGCTTGGTACCCAATCTCGGAATGTGGGGATGATGATATCTCCCCCCTGACCTGTCGTCCTGGCTCCCCCTTGTCGTAGCAATCGTGTTGTACCTCATCAATCTCTAGTTGTGATAGCAGTTGTTTCTGGCCACAACCGGGATTCGAACCCCGGTCTCCCGTGTGAAAGGCGGCGATCTTACCACTACACTATCCAGCAACTATATAATATAATATATATATATATATATATTATAAGGGAGATTTACGGGAAAATAATACGGGAGGACGGCGGGAAAGAGAAGTAAAATACGGTAGTTTCCCGGCCAAAACGGGAGGCTCCAGTATCCCTTACATTTTAAGACAGGAAATATAAAATAATATAAATTATATAAAATATAATATAAATATAAATATAAATATATAAAATATATAAAATATATTTTTGGCCACAACCGGGATTCGAACCCCGGTCTCCCGTGTGAAAGGCGGCGATCTTACCACTACACTATCCAGCAACTATATAATATAAGGGAGATTTACGGGAAAATACTAATACGGGAGGACGGCGGGAAAGAGAAGTAAAATACGGTAGTTTCCCGGCCAAAACGGGAGACTTGACAGCTATGGCTGTCTCTGGCCACGCCCCCTACAGTCGGTCCGGCCCCTGTTCGCGTGTTCGCGAAAACGACTTCATTTATTTTCTTATTGATTTATCGACAGACTTTTTAGACGTTATAATAACAACACTCTATTGATCCCCCTCTTACTGTCCATGATACACAATGACGAGACACATGTTCACTAATGACGAGAACTATTCTATTTTTCATGCCGGGGGTCCTTCAAATCTTACATTTACAAATCTTGTTCTTGTTCTCTGCTTTCTCCTTTCTCGTTCCCGTAGATATATATTATTATACGGAGATTTACGGAGTCTTCAAAGACGGTCCGGCTCCAGCTCAAGGATCACTGTTGCTGTGGTGTAGATCAGCTGATCTGTAGTAGTCTTCTACGTACATCTTCTAGTAGACCTTCTGAGGGTACTTCACGCATTCTTGGTCGGAGGGTCCAGGTTTCCAGCTTAGCTTATTTCTTATTTCTCAGGTCAGCTGCTCTTGTTTGGGATGTGCTTGACCGGCGTATACGACAGCGTGTACCAGTTCCCACTAATATCCAACAACTTCGCACAGCCATTGAAGAGGAGTGGACCAACATTCCACAGGCCACAATTGACAATCTGATAAACTCTATGCGAAGAAGATGTGTTGCATTGCATGAGGCAAATGGTGGTCACACCAGATACTGACCGGTTCTGAGTCCCCAGACCCCCAATAAAGCAAAAAACTGCACATTCCAGGGTGGCCTTTTATTGTGGGCAGTATAAGGTACACCTGTGCACTACCCATGATGTCAGATCAGCATCTTGATGTGGCACACCTGTGAGGTGGGATGGATTATCTCAGCAAAGCAGAAGTGCTCACTATCACACATTTAGACTGATTTGTGAGAAATGTTTGAGAGAAATGGTAATATTGTGTATCTGGAATGAATTGTAGGTCTTTAAGTCCATCTCATGAAAAATGGGAGCAGAAACAAGAGTGTTGCGTTTATATTTTTGTTCAGTATAGAATAAGCCCAGATTTATGTTTATTCAGTGGAGATAAGTACAACCTCTAAAGATAGGCCTACACCCGTTTTGGCAGTGTCTCCGGATCCCATGACAAATAATGCCTTCAGTACATCCTCCTCAACCCACACTGAAAGCAGAAGTGCTATGGGCTTTGCAAACGGTTTGCCGACATCACTCCTATACGTCCAATGATGACATTCACACCGTCTCCAGGGTGATGTTCCCTGACTCGCAGGGTCACTTGTGGTAAAGATAAAACCGCTTTTCTTGCGCGATTTGGACTCGCTCCATATATTAAAAGGGAGCTTCGTTGTCATGTTTGACGTAAGTATGAACAGGACCATCAAAAGAAAACAACTGGATGTGCATGTCAGGTATTGGGTGAATTATGAGAATGGCTCTCGAGTGCAGTCCTGGTTCTGGGATCACAGTACATGAGCCACTCCACCGCTGAAGACTTACTGGAGAAGTTTAAGGTAAGCCATTCAATAACATTTAAACTCATTAACGAACCCATGATTTTTAAATATCCATGGTTTATCTTTACATGTGTTTAAATGGGAGAACCATATTTATTGGTAAGCATATTTTAAAGATTTTATTGCTGCTTCATGGCTTTTGCTGCAAAAAAAATAGTTCATTGAGGAAATAGAATGTTTAAGTGTTGTGTAGCAACATGTACAGCTGTTGTACAGGCAAAAACTCTGGCTCAGTCCAAAGGAGGTGGATATAGGAATGGCTGTCATCAAGGTGGGACTTCTGTGAATTCACTGGTATCTTTACATACAAATGTATCAAACAATTGTGAAGTAAAAAATATGTGAATAACATGGAGTTTGAGCTGGTTTGATATGTACAGCTGAGGTAGTGTTAACCTTGGGCTGAGTGTGCAGAAAGATTCTGGAAATTTGACAAACCATCTTTTTGTCAGAGACAGTCAGGAGCCAAAGGCAGTGGAAGTGACCTTGGTGTCCTTCAGATTAAAAAAAATTGCCAGATTGTGCTCTCAAAAATGTGCAAAAAGGCCTTGGATAAATGCCCTCTGAAGTACTCGATTGTACATGAGATGACGTGCTTGGACCCAAACAAAATGCACACCAGCCAGATAACTGCCAGCAGAAAAGGAGAAATCTCATGCAGAAGTTTGCGCAGGAGAATCGGTTGGCAGGCAGGATATCTGCTGGTAAATCATAGGATAAGAATAGGATAGTTCAGAATATTATTTTTAAATTATGCTTTTCTTTTTTCACATCTAACTGAATCAGGGACGGATTACAAACCGGGTTAGCGGGGCCGCTGCCCAGGGGCCCTTGGGGTGCAGGGGGCCCGTGGGCCCCAAGCCCAAAACAATTTGCAACGCTTATCAGCAATGTATTTTCGTTTGTCTATTTTAGAGGGCCTACATTCTTTGATCCTCTGCCTACAAGGTCCCCTGACCCTATAGGGAGGGTGTTTGGCTGCCAAGGGCCCTTGACTTGTGGTGGTTGTGGTGGTGGTGCAGGTGGTGGTGGTGGGGGGGGGCCTCGCGAACGTTTTACCCAGGGGCCCACACAACCCATAATCCGTCCCTGAACTGAATAGTGTTAACACGTAGATTTTAGCAGTATTTAGAAGACCGACTCTTGGTGTTTGAAAAGAAGCATCAGCCCAGTTATATTTTCTTTGATGAGCCTAGAGATATCTCAAGATTAAATTAAAATGATTGCACATTTATGGTATCATAGGAAAATTGGGTTATAAATCACTTTCCTATTCTACATGTGATTCTGTGTATTGACATTGTTGATCTGCATCTAATCTACTGTAATTAATGTAATTACAGGTGATGCAATATCCCAGCAGTCTGATAATCACCTGCACAATGAGGCAAAAGGCTTGGATTTTATATCCTTCATTCCTTCAGCACCATCCAAAGTTGATGTCTTTTTACATCAAAAAGTTAGTGGGCCTTATCCTGACCTCTGGATGTTCTGCAAGAACTTGCTGCTGCTGTCCTATGGGCAAGCCGAAGTGGAACGAATAGAGGTGGAGACCTGCAACTTATCAGAGGAAACAGTTGTTGCACAGAGGCTTATATGCGACCATGTCAGAGTGTGTGGGGGAGCAACCAAAGCGCCTCTGACCAAAGGTGAAAGATGAGCGAAAAGCAAAAAAGAAAACTTGAGGAACTCAAGAGGAAGAGAGTCTCACTGGAAAGTGTATGTGAGAGTTTACAAAAGGATGCTGAGCACATGGCAGAGGAAGCAGAGAGTGCTGCTGGAACCAAAAGGGCAACATTACTTACCAAGTCCAATACTCTGAGCCGACGAGCGAAGGAGGAGAAAGAGCAGTTGGTGGTCTTAAATGCAGATACTGAAGAATAGGCTACTGAACTGTGACTCCTAACACATCAAGAGTGAATCGGTGGAAACAAAAATATTTAGGTTCTTTGCATTTTTGGAGTATTTTACTTTCTGTGCCTGTTTGTACATTGTTCACAGCCATAATACTTTATAATTACAAGGTAGTTTTATGTTAGAGCTCTTGCTCCAATAAATATGTGCCTTGTAATTAACTAAATTCTAGGCTATTCAGTTTTTTTTGCCCTCGTGATGGTCGTGGGTTGTGAAAAAAGCCTTCTTCTTAGGGGTACCGCTGGGGCCAGCCGGGCGTATGTCGTGGCTTCAGTGAGTACTTATGTTTGTCATGCTGCCTGTGTACTTTATAGCGGCACAACATATTTCTGCAAATTGCATGCGTCAAATTGTCTGTCTCTCTTAAAAAATATGAAGTGTCACCAAAATTTTAAACGGGGAATCAATCTCAATGAAAAATATTCGTCAAGTAACGTTTCTAAAATAATATAGACATACTAATAATTATATATTAATAAATCGGATGAACGATGCATCCCAAATTGTATCCGCTGCGCACTTCTTAATCAGGGCAATCGCATCGTGGAGGTTTCTGCAGACGCCCAAAAAGACTTACTTAAGAAAACTGTTGCATGATAATTTGTACCATTTTCAAGGGTGGGGGGCGTGCAGTAGATGCCCCCTTTATTTTTGTGCTTCTGCCGTTCAAACCGAGCAGCACTGAGTTTGTCATGGCACCTGACGCCAAATCTACTGCTTAGCTGCTACAGACAGAACTATCTTCAAATCACCACTAGGGGGTGTCAATGCTGCAGCTTCGTTCTATGGTTGATCTTTTTCAAAGACAGTTTTTTTTCTCTCTCTCCACATAATCAACTTAACTGATTAGCGTGCTTTCATAGTAATGGTTTTTAATCCGTGTTAATCTTCTGAACAATGACTAGTAAAGGTTCTATGAGGTTGTCCTACTTACTATGGATTTTAAGTTTTTTATCAAGGTGTTAAAACGTACCACAGTTGCCAGTCCTGTGTTTTATGTCTAGCAATTTGTACAGTTTCTTCAGTATAAACACATGCCATGATCTGTGAGAATCTCCTCCAGAACTCTGCATTTCCTCAAGATCTTTTTGTAATATTGCATCATGGCACTGCTCAGAACAACACAGATGGTGCATAACAACACAAGGGAGTACAAGACAACATGGTGCAGAAACAGTGCGATACAAAGCAGGACAAAACTGGATGATACGTGGTCAGTGGTGGATAAAGTGCAGTAACAGCTGTACAGTGCAGCTGCCGTGGAAATGACTGTTACAGGGGATGCAAAAGCTGCAGGTTTGAATTGTTTGGCGAATGAAGCTGTTCATGAATCTGCTAGTCAGTGTTTGTGGATGGTGGTCAGAGTCCTGGATTATAGACTGAACCTTGTTACTGTGGCAGTTAAAGTACAGCTGGTCAATGGAGGGCAGTTCAGTGCGAATGATGTTCTTAACAGACTTCGCAATGTACTGCCTTCCTGTCATGTGGCTCCACCATACCATAGTACTACTGTAAGAACTAGGGATGTAACGATACATTCAACTCACCATTTGATACGATTCACGATTCTGAGTTCACGATACAATTTTCTCATTTTTTGCAGAATGAGCTGCAGACAAATATATTCAAAAATATTCTTATATTTATCTTTCTGAACTGTTGACACTGTTGTGAACAGTGCAACTGAATTTGAATAAAATACTGTTGAAAAAAATCCCAAATCAAAATAAGTAAATAAAAAAAAATAAATCAAATAAATAAGCTAAGGTTTGCATGTGCAGCTTTTTAGCGTGCTTTGCCCTTTTAATAATCTTCACTCAGCTCACGGTGGTGCCAGTGGACCTGTTTGTGTATGTTATCAGTCTATTACAATGTTTGCATGCAGTTTATGTCTTGTCTGTGCTTTTCTCGCTGTTTCCTCCTCGTTTGTGATTACCGGAAAGCTAATATGCTGCCACACCGCCAATTGAAGATCGGGCGGTGCGTCCATCCATCCATTTTCTGAAACCACTTAATCCCAACTGAGATCGCGGGGGAGACCGGAGCCTATCCCGGGAACAAGGGGCGCAGACAGGAACCAAGCCCAGGCAGTCACCTACACACCGCAGGTCGCACACACTCACACAACTACAGGGCCAATTTAGACTCACCAGTCAACCTATCCTGCATGCTTTTGGACCGTGGGAGGAACCTGGAGTCCCCGGCGAAAACGGGGAGAGCATGCGAACTCCACACAGAAAGGGCCCTGGACCGAAGCCAGCACTAACCACTGTGCCGTCCTCAGTTTCAAATTCATTCATCATCTCGCGTTCGCTCAAAACCAAAAACTGACGTACGATGTCGACGTGATACGCAGTGACATCTGACGTCAAACTCACATTGTGAAATCAAATGTAATATTACACCAGTTTTTCTGTTAAAGTACTGTGAAGTACTCCTACAATAGTGATTCATTTTCCACATCAGCCGGTTTAAATCTTCATGCATTTGCACCGATTTTTAACTGATTTGTGATTCATCATTACATGCCAGGGCCAGCAGCTCTGCATGGCTCGACCCTCATAAACATTCTCCACACATGCTGTTCAGGCAGTGGCCACAGAAATTCCCCCAGTGAACTTTATGCTTTCTGTCGGAGAGTATGCTGTGTTCTGGCCTTAAACCCTGCATACTACTTTGCAGACTTTGATCCTCTTAACAACAATTGGCATTTCTGGTGGCTGAATATCCATCCATCCGTCATCCAACTGCATGCTTAAAAGCTGTGAATAATAGTAATAATTCTTAAAATTGCAACTATCTAGAATTTCAGCCTAGTTACTCAGCTAAATTACTATTTAAACCTAGAATAATTTCTATAAGGGGCGGCATGGTGGTGCAGTGGTTAGCACTGTCGCCTCACACCTCTGGGACCCGGGTTCTTGTCTCCGCCTGGGTCACATGTGTGTGGAGTTTGCATGTTCTCCCCATGTCGTTGTGGGGTTTCCTCTGGGTACTCCGGTTTCCCCCCACAGTCCAAAAACATGCTGGGGCTAATTGGAGTTGCTGAATTGCCCGTAGGTGTGTGTGTGTGAGTGGATGGTGTGTGAGTGTGCCCTGCGATGGGCTGGCCCCCCATCCTGGGTTGTTCCCTGCCTCGTGCCCATTGATTCTGGGATAGGCTCCGGACCCCCCGCGACCCAATAGGATAAGCGGTTTGGAAAATGGATGGATGGATAATTTCTATATGTGTGATAGAATCAAAAAATATTTTGTTTTACATATAAATCTTCACAAGGTGTATTACACATGGTATTCCCCAGACACCGCCACCCCAACAGATGCTTTGTTTGTTAAGACAATAGCTCAGAAAGTGGTTGATCGATCTTTTGCAGCTTTTACCAAGGTTTGTACAAGCCAAAATTAAATTTTGAAACGGATCCCTGCCACACCCTGCCCTCCTGAACCTCCCGTTTCCTCCCTAGTGTGGTATAACGTGCCATGCCTGTTCCGCGTTTGTTTTACCTCTCCTTCCTGCCCTTGTGTTACTCATTTCAGGTGCCTCTAGTTTGCTCCCTGCTTAGCCTTGTATAAATGTGCTTCTCAGTCCTGCCTTTAATGTTGCTGCTGCTGTTTGCCTGTGTGTTCTTCCCTGCTTATGATTCCCCCGTGATCCAGTTGTGATCCAGTTGTCTTCATATCATGTATTCACATTCCTCAGCTGAGAGTGAACAAAGTTCTGTGGAAAGTATCTGACTACAGATAGACTTTCACCCAGTTCTCTGCGGGAGCTCTGATTACAGAGTGACTCCCCGACTACTTCTGAAGCCCTTCCTTAAGTATCCAGACCAGGTGATGGCATGTTTCTGAAGACTGACTAATTTCGGTCAATGGTTAATTTTAGGGGCATTGCTGACCTTGGTTCTCAAGTCCCCAGCCAATCAGATCACTTTAGGGGGTGGTTGTAATTCCCTTGTTCTACCATGAGAGAATCTCTCTCAGTTTGGTGGGTTGAGCCGAAGTTTCTGTATTTCTCTTAGGAAAAGCTATACTGCCTTAAATCTGAGAGTATAATACTCCTCGTCTCATGCCTATTCAAACGAGACCAAACATGCGTGTATTTGTCCCTAACATCTATGTGTGCTGAGTTATCCTGTTTATAGTGGAAAAGGTGTCTGTGTCTGGAGGCTGACAGCTGTTGTTGCTGTGGATTGATTGTGGAACTCTGGTCACTCCGGGGGTGAAAGGTCTTGCTTTTTCTGTGCTGCTCCAGTTATTCCTATCCAGTCTCTCAGGAGCCGGCAGGCCTTTGCCTTCCTTAAAAGGGGTGGTTTGACGAGTTGAGTCCAGTCTTGCCTGGGCCAGCGGAGCTCTGAAATAGACTGATGCAGGCTGATCAGAGTTGGGGCCTGCAGGACCTATAAGTTTTATGTCCTTACAGAATGTAAGTGGCATCATACTAAACTAGTGGTGTTCGAACTAGCATGGAAAGAGGCTATGGGTAGCTACAAAAAGGCTCTTAGTGCCGCCAAATCATCTAGTATCTATCAGAACTAATTGAAATAAACAAAAATAATCCTAGATTCCTATTTACTATGGTGTCCAAGCTGACTAATAACCAGACCACTGGTTATTTTCCAGTGACGACTTTATGAAACTTTTTGACCAAAAATATGCTCAATTAAACAGAACATTTTGAATATTGAATATTGGTTAACCAGTCAGAACTGATGTACTTAATTTTATCTTCAAATTCATCTACTTGTATGCTAGAACCTGTTCCATCAAAATTATTCAGCGATGCTCCCAGCATTGATTGAACCGCTACTAGCAATAGTTAAACTAAAACATATAATCATATTACCCCAATTTTATCTTCACTGCACTGGCTGCCAGTTAGATTTCGTGTTGACTACAAAACACTGCTCTTAACCTATAAAGCTGTAAATGGTCTTGCACCGCAGTATGTGAGTGACCTCATTTGCGTTCCGAATCATACACTTAGATGACGAGATGGAGGTATTCTATCCGTACCCAGAATAAAGAACATTACCTTTGGGGGAAGAGCATTTGCTCATAAAGCACCACAGCTATGGAATAAACTTCCTATTAGTGTTCGGAACTCAGACACAATCTCTGCTTTTAAGTCAAGGCTTAAGATGTACCTCTTTCGCCAGTCTTTTGGATAGTTAAATCTTCTTTTCTAAGGTGAATGGGAAATCTGGAGGTTCATAGTTATTTGAGATTGAAGGGGAAAGGGGGGATTGGTGCTGTCGTCCTGCCACTCTCGCCGATCACTTAAGCTGTGGATGGGAGGTGGCTTGACGCCAAAACCTCTGTAAACCCTCATGCCTGTGCTTCCTTCCAGGTCACTCTTTTAGGCAGGCTGTCATAGTTGCTTTAGTCCTGCCGGTTAGGTGTAGGGCAATAACTCTTCTCCATCTTCTCTTTTTCGAGCTGATACCGAGCCGACTACACCGTGTGAACCCGCACCTGGACTCCTGGATATAACTACATGAAACCAACTGGGACTTTATAACTATATGAACTCTAATGAATGTCAATGTAAATGCAGTTTCATGCTCCTTGGTCGCCCAGAGGAGGATGGGGTCCCCTTCTGAGTCTAGGTTCCACTCAAGGTTTCTTCCTGCTAGAGGGAGTTTCCTTGCCACTGTCGCCTCAGGCTTTTAAATATAAATATAAATATATAAAATATATAAAATATATTTTTGGCCACAACCGGGATTCGAACCCCGGTCTCCCGTGTGAAAGGCGGCGATCTTACCACTACACTATCCAGCAACTATATAATATAAGGGAGATTTACGGGAAAATACTAATACGGGAGGACGGCGGGAAAGAGAAGTAAAATACGGTAGTTTCCCGGCCAAAACGGGAGGCTCCAGTATCCCTTACATTTTAAGACAGGAAATATAAAATAATATAAATTATATAAAATATAATATAAATATAAATATATATATATATATAAAATATATTTTTGGCCACAACCGGGATTCGAACCCCGGTCTCCCGTGTGAAAGGCGGCGATCTTACCACTACACTATCCAGCAACTATATAATATAAGGGAGATTTACGGGAAAATACTAATACGGGAGGACGGCGGGAAAGAGAAGTAAAATACGGTAGTTTCCCGGCCAAAACGGGAGACTTGACAGCTATGGCTGTCTCTGGCCACGCCCCCTACAGTCGGTCCGGCCCCTGTTCGCGTGTTCGCGAAAACGACTTCATTTATTTTCTTATTGATTTATCGACAGACTTTTTAGACGTTATAATAACAACACTCTATTGATCCCCCTCTTACTGTCCATGATACACAATGACGAGACACATGTTCACTAATGACGAGAACTATTCTATTTTTCATGCCGGGGGTCCTTCAAATCTTACATTTACAAATCTTGTTCTTGTTCTCTGCTTTCTCCTTTCTCGTTCCCGTAGATATATATTATTATACGGAGATTTACGGAGTCTTCAAAGACGGTCCGGCTCCAGCTCAAGGATCACTGTTGCTGTGGTGTAGATCAGCTGATCTGTAGTAGTCTTCTACGTACATCTTCTAGTAGACCTTCTGAGGGTACTTCACGCATTCTTGGTCGGAGGGTCCAGGTTTCCAGCTTAGCTTATTTCTTATTTCTCAGGTCAGCTGCTCTTGTTTGGGATGTGCTTGACCGGCGTATACGACAGCGTGTACCAGTTCCCACTAATATCCAACAACTTCGCACAGCCAATGAAGAGGAGTGGACCAACATTCCACAGGCCACAATTGACAATCTGATAAACTCTATGCGAAGAAGATGTGTTGCATTGCATGAGGCAAATGGTGGTCACACCAGATACTGACCGGTTCTGAGTCCCCAGACCCCCAATAAAGCAAAAAACTGCACATTCCAGGGTGGCCTTTTATTGTGGGCAGTATAAGGTACACCTGTGCACTACCCATGATGTCAGATCAGCATCTTGATGTGGCACACCTGTGAGGTGGGATGGATTATCTCAGCAAAGCAGAAGTGCTCACTATCACACATTTAGACTGATTTGTGAGAAATGTTTGAGAGAAATGGTAATATTGTGTATCTGGAATGAATTGTAGGTCTTTAAGTCCATCTCATGAAAAATGGGAGCAGAAACAAGAGTGTTGCGTTTATATTTTTGTTCAGTATAGAATAAGCCCAGATTTATGTTTATTCAGTGGAGATAAGTACAACCTCTAAAGATAGGCCTACACCCGTTTTGGCAGTGTCTCCGGATCCCATGACAAATAATGCCTTCAGTACATCCTCCTCAACCCACACTGAAAGCAGAAGTGCTATGGGCTTTGCAAACGGTTTGCCGACATCACTCCTATACGTCCAATGATGACATTCACACCGTCTCCAGGGTGATGTTCCCTGACTCGCAGGGTCACTTGTGGTAAAGATAAAACCGCTTTTCTTGCGCGATTTGGACTCGCTCCATATATTAAAAGGGAGCTTCGTTGTCATGTTTGACGTAAGTATGAACAGGACCATCAAAAGAAAACAACTGGATGTGCATGTCAGGTATTGGGTGAATTATGAGAATGGCTCTCGAGTGCAGTCCTGGTTCTGGGATCACAGTACATGAGCCACTCCACCGCTGAAGACTTACTGGAGAAGTTTAAGGTAAGCCATTCAATAACATTTAAACTCATTAACGAACCCATGATTTTTAAATATCCATGGTTTATCTTTACATGTGTTTAAATGGGAGAACCATATTTATTGGTAAGCATATTTTAAAGATTTTATTGCTGCTTCATGGCTTTTGCTGCAAAAAAAATAGTTCATTGAGGAAATAGAATGTTTAAGTGTTGTGTAGCAACATGTACAGCTGTTGTACAGGCAAAAACTCTGGCTCAGTCCAAAGGAGGTGGATATAGGAATGGCTGTCATCAAGGTGGGACTTCTGTGAATTCACTGGTATCTTTACATACAAATGTATCAAACAATTGTGAAGTAAAAAATATGTGAATAACATGGAGTTTGAGCTGGTTTGATATGTACAGCTGAGGTAGTGTTAACCTTGGGCTGAGTGTGCAGAAAGATTCTGGAAATTTGACAAACCATCTTTTTGTCAGAGACAGTCAGGAGCCAAAGGCAGTGGAAGTGACCTTGGTGTCCTTCAGATTAAAAAAAATTGCCAGATTGTGCTCTCAAAAATGTGCAAAAAGGCCTTGGATAAATGCCCTCTGAAGTACTCGATTGTACATGAGATGACGTGCTTGGACCCAAACAAAATGCACACCAGCCAGATAACTGCCAGCAGAAAAGGAGAAATCTCATGCAGAAGTTTGCGCAGGAGAATCGGTTGGCAGGCAGGATATCTGCTGGTAAATCATAGGATAAGAATAGGATAGTTCAGAATATTATTTTTAAATTATGCTTTTCTTTTTTCACATCTAACTGAATCAGGGACGGATTACAAACCGGGTTAGCGGGGCCGCTGCCCAGGGGCCCTTGGGGTGCAGGGGGCCCGTGGGCCCCAAGCCCAAAACAATTTGCAACGCTTATCAGCAATGTATTTTCGTTTGTCTATTTTAGAGGGCCTACATTCTTTGATCCTCTGCCTACAAGGTCCCCTGACCCTATAGGGAGGGTGTTTGGCTGCCAAGGGCCCTTGACTTGTGGTGGTTGTGGTGGTGGTGCAGGTGGTGGTGGTGGGGGGGGGCCTCGCGAACGTTTTACCCAGGGGCCCACACAACCCATAATCCGTCCCTGAACTGAATAGTGTTAACACGTAGATTTTAGCAGTATTTAGAAGACCGACTCTTGGTGTTTGAAAAGAAGCATCAGCCCAGTTATATTTTCTTTGATGAGCCTAGAGATATCTCAAGATTAAATTAAAATGATTGCACATTTATGGTATCATAGGAAAATTGGGTTATAAATCACTTTCCTATTCTACATGTGATTCTGTGTATTGACATTGTTGATCTGCATCTAATCTACTGTAATTAATGTAATTACAGGTGATGCAATATCCCAGCAGTCTGATAATCACCTGCACAATGAGGCAAAAGGCTTGGATTTTATATCCTTCATTCCTTCAGCACCATCCAAAGTTGATGTCTTTTTACATCAAAAAGTTAGTGGGCCTTATCCTGACCTCTGGATGTTCTGCAAGAACTTGCTGCTGCTGTCCTATGGGCAAGCCGAAGTGGAACGAATAGAGGTGGAGACCTGCAACTTATCAGAGGAAACAGTTGTTGCACAGAGGCTTATATGCGACCATGTCAGAGTGTGTGGGGGAGCAACCAAAGCGCCTCTGACCAAAGGTGAAAGATGAGCGAAAAGCAAAAAAGAAAACTTGAGGAACTCAAGAGGAAGAGAGTCTCACTGGAAAGTGTATGTGAGAGTTTACAAAAGGATGCTGAGCACATGGCAGAGGAAGCAGAGAGTGCTGCTGGAACCAAAAGGGCAACATTACTTACCAAGTCCAATACTCTGAGCCGACGAGCGAAGGAGGAGAAAGAGCAGTTGGTGGTCTTAAATGCAGATACTGAAGAATAGGCTACTGAACTGTGACTCCTAACACATCAAGAGTGAATCGGTGGAAACAAAAATATTTAGGTTCTTTGCATTTTTGGAGTATTTTACTTTCTGTGCCTGTTTGTACATTGTTCACAGCCATAATACTTTATAATTACAAGGTAGTTTTATGTTAGAGCTCTTGCTCCAATAAATATGTGCCTTGTAATTAACTAAATTCTAGGCTATTCAGTTTTTTTTGCCCTCGTGATGGTCGTGGGTTGTGAAAAAAGCCTTCTTCTTAGGGGTACCGCTGGGGCCAGCCGGGCGTATGTCGTGGCTTCAGTGAGTACTTATGTTTGTCATGCTGCCTGTGTACTTTATAGCGGCACAACATATTTCTGCAAATTGCATGCGTCAAATTGTCTGTCTCTCTTAAAAAATATGAAGTGTCACCAAAATTTTAAACGGGGAATCAATCTCAATGAAAAATATTCGTCAAGTAACGTTTCTAAAATAATATAGACATACTAATAATTATATATTAATAAATCGGATGAACGATGCATCCCAAATTGTATCCGCTGCGCACTTCTTAATCAGGGCAATCGCATCGTGGAGGTTTCTGCAGACGCCCAAAAAGACTTACTTAAGAAAACTGTTGCATGATAATTTGTACCATTTTCAAGGGTGGGGGGCGTGCAGTAGATGCCCCCTTTATTTTTGTGCTTCTGCCGTTCAAACCGAGCAGCACTGAGTTTGTCATGGCACCTGACGCCAAATCTACTGCTTAGCTGCTACAGACAGAACTATCTTCAAATCACCACTAGGGGGTGTCAATGCTGCAGCTTCGTTCTATGGTTGATCTTTTTCAAAGACAGTTTTTTTTCTCTCTCTCCACATAATCAACTTAACTGATTAGCGTGCTTTCATAGTAATGGTTTTTAATCCGTGTTAATCTTCTGAACAATGACTAGTAAAGGTTCTATGAGGTTGTCCTACTTACTATGGATTTTAAGTTTTTTATCAAGGTGTTAAAACGTACCACAGTTGCCAGTCCTGTGTTTTATGTCTAGCAATTTGTACAGTTTCTTCAGTATAAACACATGCCATGATCTGTGAGAATCTCCTCCAGAACTCTGCATTTCCTCAAGATCTTTTTGTAATATTGCATCATGGCACTGCTCAGAACAACACAGATGGTGCATAACAACACAAGGGAGTACAAGACAACATGGTGCAGAAACAGTGCGATACAAAGCAGGACAAAACTGGATGATACGTGGTCAGTGGTGGATAAAGTGCAGTAACAGCTGTACAGTGCAGCTGCCGTGGAAATGACTGTTACAGGGGATGCAAAAGCTGCAGGTTTGAATTGTTTGGCGAATGAAGCTGTTCATGAATCTGCTAGTCAGTGTTTGTGGATGGTGGTCAGAGTCCTGGATTATAGACTGAACCTTGTTACTGTGGCAGTTAAAGTACAGCTGGTCAATGGAGGGCAGTTCAGTGCGAATGATGTTCTTAACAGACTTCGCAATGTACTGCCTTCCTGTCATGTGGCTCCACCATACCATAGTACTACTGTAAGAACTAGGGATGTAACGATACATTCAACTCACCATTTGATACGATTCACGATTCTGAGTTCACGATACAATTTTCTCATTTTTTGCAGAATGAGCTGCAGACAAATATATTCAAAAATATTCTTATATTTATCTTTCTGAACTGTTGACACTGTTGTGAACAGTGCAACTGAATTTGAATAAAATACTGTTGAAAAAAATCCCAAATCAAAATAAGTAAATAAAAAAAAATAAATCAAATAAATAAGCTAAGGTTTGCATGTGCAGCTTTTTAGCGTGCTTTGCCCTTTTAATAATCTTCACTCAGCTCACGGTGGTGCCAGTGGACCTGTTTGTGTATGTTATCAGTCTATTACAATGTTTGCATGCAGTTTATGTCTTGTCTGTGCTTTTCTCGCTGTTTCCTCCTCGTTTGTGATTACCGGAAAGCTAATATGCTGCCACACCGCCAATTGAAGATCGGGCGGTGCGTCCATCCATCCATTTTCTGAAACCACTTAATCCCAACTGAGATCGCGGGGGAGACCGGAGCCTATCCCGGGAACAAGGGGCGCAGACAGGAACCAAGCCCAGGCAGTCACCTACACACTGCAGGTCGCACACACTCACACAACTACAGGGCCAATTTAGACTCACCAGTCAACCTATCCTGCATGCTTTTGGACCGTGGGAGGAACCTGGAGTCCCCGGCGAAAACGGGGAGAGCATGCGAACTCCACACAGAAAGGGCCCTGGACCGAAGCCAGCACTAACCACTGTGCCGTCCTCAGTTTCAAATTCATTCATCATCTCGCGTTCGCTCAAAACCAAAAACTGACGTACGATGTCGACGTGATACGCAGTGACATCTGACGTCAAACTCACATTGTGAAATCAAATGTAATATTACACCAGTTTTTCTGTTAAAGTACTGTGAAGTACTCCTACAATAGTGATTCATTTTCCACATCAGCCGGTTTAAATCTTCATGCATTTGCACCGATTTTTAACTGATTTGTGATTCATCATTACATGCCAGGGCCAGCAGCTCTGCATGGCTCGACCCTCATAAACATTCTCCACACATGCTGTTCAGGCAGTGGCCACAGAAATTCCCCCAGTGAACTTTATGCTTTCTGTCGGAGAGTATGCTGTGTTCTGGCCTTAAACCCTGCATACTACTTTGCAGACTTTGATCCTCTTAACAACAATTGGCATTTCTGGTGGCTGAATATCCATCCATCCGTCATCCAACTGCATGCTTAAAAGCTGTGAATAATAGTAATAATTCTTAAAATTGCAACTATCTAGAATTTCAGCCTAGTTACTCAGCTAAATTACTATTTAAACCTAGAATAATTTCTATAAGGGGCGGCATGGTGGTGCAGTGGTTAGCACTGTCGCCTCACACCTCTGGGACCCGGGTTCGTGTCTCCGCCTGGGTCACATGTGTGTGGAGTTTGCATGTTCTCCCCATGTCGTTGTGGGGTTTCCTCTGGGTACTCCGGTTTCCCCCCACAGTCCAAAAACATGCTGGGGCTAATTGGAGTTGCTGAATTGCCCGTAGGTGTGTGTGTGTGAGTGGATGGTGTGTGAGTGTGCCCTGCGATGGGCTGGCCCCCCATCCTGGGTTGTTCCCTGCCTCGTGCCCATTGATTCTGGGATAGGCTCCGGACCCCCCGCGACCCAATAGGATAAGCGGTTTGGAAAATGGATGGATGGATAATTTCTATATGTGTGATAGAATCAAAAAATATTTTGTTTTACATATAAATCTTCACAAGGTGTATTACACATGGTATTCCCCAGACACCGCCACCCCAACAGATGCTTTGTTTGTTAAGACAATAGCTCAGAAAGTGGTTGATCGATCTTTTGCAGCTTTTACCAAGGTTTGTACAAGCCAAAATTAAATTTTGAAACGGATCCCTGCCACACCCTGCCCTCCTGAACCTCCCGTTTCCTCCCTAGTGTGGTATAACGTGCCATGCCTGTTCCGCGTTTGTTTTACCTCTCCTTCCTGCCCTTGTGTTACTCATTTCAGGTGCCTCTAGTTTGCTCCCTGCTTAGCCTTGTATAAATGTGCTTCTCAGTCCTGCCTTTAATGTTGCTGCTGCTGTTTGCCTGTGTGTTCTTCCCTGCTTATGATTCCCCCGTGATCCAGTTGTGATCCAGTTGTCTTCATATCATGTATTCACATTCCTCAGCTGAGAGTGAACAAAGTTCTGTGGAAAGTATCTGACTACAGATAGACTTTCACCCAGTTCTCTGCGGGAGCTCTGATTACAGAGTGACTCCCCGACTACTTCTGAAGCCCTTCCTTAAGTATCCAGACCAGGTGATGGCATGTTTCTGAAGACTGACTAATTTCGGTCAATGGTTAATTTTAGGGGCATTGCTGACCTTGGTTCTCAAGTCCCCAGCCAATCAGATCACTTTAGGGGGTGGTTGTAATTCCCTTGTTCTACCATGAGAGAATCTCTCTCAGTTTGGTGGGTTGAGCCGAAGTTTCTGTATTTCTCTTAGGAAAAGCTATACTGCCTTAAATCTGAGAGTATAATACTCCTCGTCTCATGCCTATTCAAACGAGACCAAACATGCGTGTATTTGTCCCTAACATCTATGTGTGCTGAGTTATCCTGTTTATAGTGGAAAAGGTGTCTGTGTCTGGAGGCTGACAGCTGTTGTTGCTGTGGATTGATTGTGGAACTCTGGTCACTCCGGGGGTGAAAGGTCTTGCTTTTTCTGTGCTGCTCCAGTTATTCCTATCCAGTCTCTCAGGAGCCGGCAGGCCTTTGCCTTCCTTAAAAGGGGTGGTTTGACGAGTTGAGTCCAGTCTTGCCTGGGCCAGCGGAGCTCTGAAATAGACTGATGCAGGCTGATCAGAGTTGGGGCCTGCAGGACCTATAAGTTTTATGTCCTTACAGAATGTAAGTGGCATCATACTAAACTAGTGGTGTTCGAACTAGCATGGAAAGAGGCTATGGGTAGCTACAAAAAGGCTCTTAGTGCCGCCAAATCATCTAGTATCTATCAGAACTAATTGAAATAAACAAAAATAATCCTAGATTCCTATTTACTATGGTGTCCAAGCTGACTAATAACCAGACCACTGGTTATTTTCCAGTGACGACTTTATGAAACTTTTTGACCAAAAATATGCTCAATTAAACAGAACATTTTGAATATTGAATATTGGTTAACCAGTCAGAACTGATGTACTTAATTTTATCTTCAAATTCATCTACTTGTATGCTAGAACCTGTTCCATCAAAATTATTCAGCGATGCTCCCAGCATTGATTGAACCGCTACTAGCAATAGTTAAACTAAAACATATAATCATATTACCCCAATTTTATCTTCACTGCACTGGCTGCCAGTTAGATTTCGTGTTGACTACAAAACACT
Organism: Brienomyrus brachyistius; assembly: GCF_023856365.1. Lineage (NCBI taxonomy): Eukaryota > Metazoa > Chordata > Actinopteri > Osteoglossiformes > Mormyridae > Brienomyrus > Brienomyrus brachyistius. The sequence continues at coordinate 15,841 of NW_026043034.1, read as the reverse complement.
GCTCTTAACCTATAAAGCTGTAAATGGTCTTGCACCGCAGTATGTGAGTGACCTCATTTGCGTTCCGAATCATACACTTAGATGACGAGATGGAGGTATTCTATCCGTACCCAGAATAAAGAACATTACCTTTGGGGGAAGAGCATTTGCTCATAAAGCACCACAGCTATGGAATAAACTTCCTATTAGTGTTCGGAACTCAGACACAATCTCTGCTTTTAAGTCAAGGCTTAAGATGTACCTCTTTCGCCAGTCTTTTGGATAGTTAAATCTTCTTTTCTAAGGTGAATGGGAAATCTGGAGGTTCATAGTTATTTGAGATTGAAGGGGAAAGGGGGGATTGGTGCTGTCGTCCTGCCACTCTCGCCGATCACTTAAGCTGTGGATGGGAGGTGGCTTGACGCCAAAACCTCTGTAAACCCTCATGCCTGTGCTTCCTTCCAGGTCACTCTTTTAGGCAGGCTGTCATAGTTGCTTTAGTCCTGCCGGTTAGGTGTAGGGCAATAACTCTTCTCCATCTTCTCTTTTTCGAGCTGATACCGAGCCGACTACACCGTGTGAACCCGCACCTGGACTCCTGGATATAACTACATGAAACCAACTGGGACTTTATAACTATATGAACTCTAATGAATGTCAATGTAAATGCAGTTTCATGCTCCTTGGTCGCCCAGAGGAGGATGGGGTCCCCTTCTGAGTCTAGGTTCCACTCAAGGTTTCTTCCTGCTAGAGGGAGTTTCCTTGCCACTGTCGCCTCAGGCTTGCTTGGTGGGGTTCTGGCCGGTTAAATGTAAAGTGCTTTGTGACAATGCATGTCGTTAAAAGCGCTATATAAATAAAATTGAATTGAATTGAAGTGCTTCCTCAGATTCATTTTTAAATGTTCTCCAGCTAATTTCCACTATGGCCACGAGTTCTAGTATTTTAAATTAATATTGAAATGGTCATTTGGCTGAACAGCATCCCGACCTGTTAGAATCTTATATACCTGGATCATGTCCCCCCATAGTCTCCTTTGCTTGAGGCTAAACAGATTCAGCTCAGCGAACCTCTCCTCATAAGACATTCCTCTAAGTGCAGGAATCATTCTAGTCATCCTACGTTGCACCTTTTCCAAGGCAGCAATGTCCTTCTGAAGGTATGGTGACCAAACCTGCACACAGTATTCTAGGTGGGATCTTACCAAGGAATTATATAATCGTAGCATCACTTCTCTTGACTTACATCTCTAGGTGTGTGGAGTTTAATCCAACATCCTTTTGCCTTTTTTTAATGCTTCCCCACACTGGCAAGAGTGGGACATGGAAGTATCAACATACACACCGAGATCTTTCTCGTAATCAGCTACCTTTATTTCAGTGGAACCCATAAAATATCTGTACTTTACTATATTTACTATATTTCTGCTCCCTGCATGGATTACCTTATATTTATCTATGTTAAATTTCATCTGCCACGTATGAGCCCAGTCGCTAATTAAATCCAGATCCTGTTGTAGCCTCTCTGGACATGAGACATGATCTAACATCAATCAGAAGATACCACACCAGCAGATAATGATTTCTGGAATAGTAAAGTTAAAGGTTGGCTAATAATACCCCTCATCTCTTTTAAAACTATAGATAAGATGCCATCAGGGCCTTGCGATTTATTTATTTTGAGCTTAGCTAGGCTTTGTACCACATCAGCCTCAGTTATACATATATTGGTCATAGACATCGTTGTATTTGTACTAAATGGTGGTAAGCTATTCTACTGTGAACAGCCATTGTAAAATAATCATTAAACTCATTTATATCAATTTCATTTTCAATTATAAGGCCCTTACTATCCTGCAAATGAGTGATTTTCAGCTTTTAGAGCTCTTTCGGAGTTAAAATATTGGAAGAAACTTTTAACGTCATCCTTATAACTGTTATTAACTAAACCTGTAGACTTAGATACTCCTGCTTTATTTTGAAATCATTAGTTAATTTCCATTTGTGGAAGAAAGCCCTTTTGCTCCTGACTTTATTCTTAATTTTCGTAGTAAACCACCTGTGACATCGCGTGCTGGACGAACAGGCAGGAAGCGAGGAATCAAGGATCCGGGAAACGGAGAGTCGGGAATGAGGGTTTATTGATGAAAACAGGTACCAACAGCGAGAGATTTCAATGACAGGACTGGGGAAACAGACTTGAATGTGGACTAAATACACAGGACTACTCAAACTGACAGAAAACAGCTGGTTACAATCGGGGCAGCACACATGGTTAATGAGGGGGCGTGGCACACACGAGGATCGTACAAGCAGGTCATGACACCAGCTTGGTTGCAGTTTCCTAGATTTAGTTTTTCTGGAAACGGGTATGAAGTTCTTTTGCACTTGCAACAATGTGCTTTTAAAAAATTCCCATGCCTCTTCCACAGTATTGCTATTTAACTCCATCCGATTTACAGTTTCTAGTTTCAGTCTCATACCATTGAATTACCCTTCCTAACATTGTATACTTTTGTTTTGGACTTGGTTGAAGACTCAGGCAGCAGGAGTTGCCCCAACGTTGGTATGTCCTTATCCATAAGGGGGAGTAAACGTTCTGGTTTCCCGACCTTATAGATGAAGGAGTTGGGGGATGTTGCCAGTGACCTGCCGGATTCCAGGCAGAACAGGCCTCGCTATGCCACAGCCCTTCAGAGACTGGGCCTTCCGTGCAGAACCTCTGCATCCAAATTAGACCAGTTGTTTAACAAAACCCTAAAATGGGGTTATTTTTGACATGGAACGGGACTTTGATTCAACAACCCATTACTTAGTTGCGGCAAGTACCCAATATCAAGTATAGCTGCAAAGAATCTGCCAGAGATTTTCAGAGAAGTTCCCCAGATGCATGGACTGGACTAAGGTGCGTCAGATTAAACAGGAGCCTGGTAAATTCTGTGAGCCCCACGCCAAGTGACTGATGGAAACATACTCCAGCTACAGTGAGATGGACCCTCCAGCGGACCGAGAGTGGGATTCCCTCTGGGAGCGACAACTCGTGCAGTTGCTGGTGGATGAGCTGCAAACAGACATCAAGAAGGACTTCCAACCTCACAATCATTTACCAAACCACTTCAGGTAACTTGTAAAGATGTAGGTATTGGAGTATTCACACATTCATTTGCAGTGTCCACCTCCTGTCCGGTAAATTTGGCAGGACAAAATTTGAATAACCTATAGGCCAGACTCATGAATGCGGCTGAACGAGTAAAGGTAGAACAGGTGGCCAATCCTGTTATACAGTCCTAGTAGATTGAGAACCACCTGATTGCAACTGTAGTTGGAATCAAGGGCTGAGCAGCATGGTGGCCTGGGGGACAATTATGAAAACACAGACCCACTGATATCCTTAAAACCCACAATCAAAAGAGGAGTCAGGATGGCCAGTGACATGTGCTGGCTAAATGGGGACAACAAAGAGAGAACAGAACAAGGCAGGGAGGGATTCTGACACAGGTGCCATGCTACTTTGTTTAAATATGCTGTAATGTTTTAGTGCAAGCCTTAGACAATGGAATCTCTGAATGACGCCGCAGTCTGGCTCTTTCTGAAGGTCCTATACTGTAACCGTCCTGAGAAGTTGTTTGCATGCACTTGCTGCCTTGACACTTGTTGATGTGCGTGTGCCCTGCTCGAGCAGTAAAGGGGAGATCACATGCAGAGCTGATTTTCTGTAGTTCCTTAGAATAAAAATAGAATATTCTCTTCAAATAGGAACACATGCTGCGTTTGATTATTTCACTCCAACTCGGACAAAAACGTCACGAAAAACATCACTTCCCATTAGAAACGCCTCTTTTATGACGTTAATGTCTGACAGAATCTTCTTGTCCGAGTTGCCCCTGTGACGTAATTTCAACATGGCGGCTTACACACTCAACATTAATTCTATTTTACAAATCCTTAAAAATGTTTATTTTGTTAAATTTATTATTATCCCATCCATCCATTTTCCAAACTGCTTATCCTACTGGGTCACGGGGGGTCCGGAGCCTATCCCGGAAGCAATGGGCACGAGGCTGGGAACAACCCAGGATGGGGGGCCAGCCCATCGCAGGGCACACTCACACACACCATGCACTCTCACATGCATTCCTACGGGCAATTTAGCAAGTCCAATTAGCCTCAGCATGTTTTTGGACTGTGGGGGGGAACCGGAGTACCCGGAGGAAACCCCACGACGACATGGGGAGAACATGCAAACTCCACACACATGTGACCCAGGCGGAGATTTGAACCTGGGTCCCAGAGGTGTGAGGCAACAGTGCTAACCAGTGCACGACCATACCGCCCATTTATTATTATTATTATTTATAATTATTAGTAATTATTAATGTAATTGCACGTGTTCGATTTAGAGAATACCATATTGTGACCGTAAACAGTATCCTAACATGCAATATCAGATTTTTACCAGACTTGTTAGTGTTTTTGGTTTGTTTGTAGTTTGTTTGCCTCTCGAAAAAAGAATATCGCTATGAATGTACTAAAATACTTTATAAAGCTTTTAATGTGGTTTGACTAGTTCCTGTTTCTTGTTTATTTGTCTGAAATAATAATCTTACTCCATAACTGCTAAAATATAAAGCAACAACACAGCAGCGTATTCATGGAGGCAGCCATGTTTGTTCCGAGTTGTGCTAGCTTGAACGGGAGATTGTTGGATGTGATGTCACCCAATTTGGAATTTCCAAGTTCCGAGAGAAAAACGAACGCACCACAAGACTCTGGCTGGAAATTTCTACAATAGAGCCATTTAGTTATTTCTAGAAAAATATTTAGAGCCAATGACCTGATGTCATTGTAACACAGGTCACTGTCCGTGGTGCTGAATTCTCTACTTGATGGGCTGGTGCTGAATGAATATGACAGCTGGCCAACATGTCTGTGTGCTTCCACTGACTGGCACCCAGACATATAATGACTTTTAACAATGAGGAGGGAAACGTCCAGACAGGAAATTAGTCAACAGTAATTAGTAATCACATATAGTTCTCATTTATCATGATGTAAAATTCAAAAACCTTTTTTTTATTATTAAGGGATAAATGTAATTGAGTTTTAATGTATCCTTTCCGCTCTTAAAATCGCAAATTATTTCTGACTATTAATCTGCACATTTTAATAATTTCATTAATATTACCTAATTGGTTTGTCTTTTTTATTAAATTTTAAAACTAGCTGTACAATTGTTGATGTTGTTGCTGTTCTGAATGTCATTGGCCTGTTGCCTTACGTCTGTCTAAACATGAGTGAGGGGATGGATGCACTATTCTATGGGGGCCTCTGTAGAGAATAAATGATCCTAATTTTATATTGAGAGAGATGGTTAATTCCTTTTTAATCCATACTGCGTTCAGAGCCCCTGTTCTGCCGTTGATCACTGCTGCATATCATCCCCAAACCAATGGCCTGGATGAGAAAACGAATGATGACATAAAATGGTAAGTCTGTTTTTGAGGTTGTTTTAGAACTGTGTGAGACAGGCTCTATTCTTTTAACATTACATCAGGAATTACTGATATTATTGACAATCAATCCCTTAATATACAGTATCTCACAAAAGTGAGTACACCCCACACATTTTTGTAAATATTTTATTATATCTTTTCAAGGGACAACGTTAAAGATATGAAACTCTGATAGAATGTAAAGTAATCAGTGTACAGCTTGTATAATGGTGTAAATTTGATGTCCCCTCAAAATAACTCAACACACAGCCATTAATGTCTGAACTGCTGGCAACAAAAGTGAGATTAAAAATGATTTGTGGCAAGATCGGATCATGTGTGTTGAAGAGTTTCTTATGACTGACAAGTAGTTATTTAAAAACATATCTTGAAACAGCAAATTACATTGTTCTTAATGCTTTTAGAAAATGACTCTTTATAATGATCTGTGAATAATAATAATTTGCTATGAATGTTTTTCCACTTCAGCTTTCCACAATTATTCTTCCCGATGAGAAAAGCTACGGCACGTTTTTTGATGAAAAAAATAAAGTAGTTGAGACAATAAGCAACAACAGCTGAAAACATCTCCTAGTAACAGGAAAAACAGAAGCAGGCATGTGGTAAACGAATACAAAAGAGGTACCAAAACACAGTTTATCATGTTGGAGATGAGGCGCTTCTGTTCAACATGAGGAAGCGGGGACGGAAAGGAGGAAGAACGGAACCGGATTTTACCGGACCTTATGTCATCCCAGGCAATATGTGGCAAGCTGGTTACACTGTCTAATTCTGAAGGGGCAACTTTAAAGAACAAATACAATGTAAACCACATACAGAAGGAGCCAAACTGATGTCCCAAGTCAGGAATCACACAAGGTGCCAGAAGAGTATAAGACCAGTAAACCTCCCTCTAGCGCAGAGCTTCTGACAATCGAGAAGGATGCTGACAGTTGAAAAAAAACTCATGTCTGTGTGTTATGAAAGAATATCAATAAATGTTTCCGAAAGGGGATGACTCATTTGGTAATTATTTACGGCTTATGTTATGGCTGCCAATTTACAGTCTTTACTGAAGTCTGACTTCTTTTGAGTCACCTTTAATATAGATTGGACACTCTCTATGCAATGTGCAATACTTACATAGATGGTAAATGTTTACCTGCTTGCACAGATGGATGATTAGGTAATTAGTGTAAGTGTGTGTGTGTGTTCAATCGCATGTATGTCCAAGGTCCATAGTAAATAATATACACTGATCAAGAGATGCCCGAAAGTGGATAAAAGAGGACATTAGTGGGTGCATCACTTAGTGTAACGCGTGCAGGAAAATGAGCAGGACTGCAAGCCATATAATGACCCTTGTCTAGCTCTTAATACAGTATGCATACAGTGATGTATCTACAATGGACAGCTACTATGAGCAGATAGCACAGTACAGGTGCTTATAAGATCTGTATGCTGTTTCCATCCATCCATCCATTGTCCAAACCGCTTATCCTACTGGGTCGTGGGGGGTCTGGAGCCTATCCCGGAAGCAATGGGCACGAGGCAGGGAACAACCCAGGATGGGGAGCCAGCCCATCACAGGGCACACTCACACACTATTCACTCATACATGCATACCTACGGGCAATTTAGTAACTCCAGTTAGCCTCAGCATCCATCCATCCATCCATTGTCCAAACCGCTTATCCTACTGGGTCACAGGGGGTCCGGAGTCTATCCCGGAATCAATGGGCACGAGGCAGGGAAGAACCCAGGATGGGGGGCCAGCCCATCACAGCTCACACTCACACACCATTCACTCACACATGCACACCTACGGGCAATTCAGCAACTCCAATTAGCCTCAGCATGTTTTTGGACTGTGGGGGGAAACCGGAGTACCCGGAGGAAACCCCACGACGACACGGGGAGAACATGCAAACTCCACACCCATGTGACCCAGGCAGAGACTCGAACCCGGGTCCCAGAGGTGTGAGGCAACAGTGCTAACCACTGCACCACCATGCCGCCCCCTGTATGCTATTTCATTCTATAAAAAGAAACTTACTGTACTGTACAATAAAGTATTTCACCACTGCTTCTTCCTCAGCTCCCACTGTTTGCTAGCACATGCATCTTTTGATTTCTTAGTGCAATCTGTGCTTTATTTTTTTTTTGTGAAATGTAAGTGCAGTATCTGTTTATTAAGTGCTGTGGTTTAATATGTACATTATTATTTCAGTACTGTGTATACTGTCCTTAATGTCTTGCCTCTCTCGTATAACTTGAGATACGCCCAAATTGACTTGCAACAAGTGGTCCTGGTTCCAAATGCGGAAGGCGATGGATACCTGTATTTTATATGCTGTAGTGTGCTGGGTGTCAGACATTGCAATGCACCTTGCTTTGATCTTGACCTGTTAGATCAGAGGGAGGTAATCTTATCCAGAAAGGGCCACTGTGTATGATGGTTTTCACTGCAACTCTCTGAACAGCGAACCTAACAGTTATCCCAATACCTTGATCTTGCTAGCATATTTAAATGTGTACCTATTCAGGAATAGAGTGGTGAAGGCATTCAGAGGAGGACTGATGATTATCAGAGGGAACAAAGGGGCTGGGTACTTGTCAGTATCCAGTAGAACCACCAGACTCCTACACTGAATGGTTCTGGATGTGGCACAGACGTTAATCCCTCTGTATTAGGGGATCCGTCTCCAGTTTGTACTCTTCTAGTTAATAGGTAGATTATCAGGCAGTTTTTCACCCTAGTCCAGTACTCATTGACAGCCTAATACACCGTGTTTCAGTTTGTCTTGATAGTCAATACATGTCACAGGATGTACATTACTCTGATGGGCAGGCCCTCTTACATATGATGGAAATTGCAATACCTACTTTTGGCCACGAGATGGCAGCAAGAAAATAGAAAAATTATTTTCCCACGGTCTACTAGCAGCTTTTAGATGTTAATTCTTCATAAAAATAATTTGACTTGATCCAATGTATTTTTAATACAAACAATTACCACACAAAGCTGCTAGTTTCCTCCGGTTTCCCCCCACAGTCCAAAAACATGCTGAGGCTAATTGGAGTAGCTAAATTTACCGTAGGTGTGCATGTGTGAGTGAATGGTGTGTGAGTGTGAGCTGTGATGGGCTGGCCCCCCATCCTGGGTTCTTCCCTGCCTCGTGCCCATTGATTCCGGGATAGACTCCGGACCCCCTGTGACCCAGTAGGATAAGCGGTTTGGACAATGGATGGATGGAAATAGCATACAGATTAAGCACCTGTACTGTGCTATCTGCTTATAGTAGCTGTCCATTGTAGATACATCACTGTATGCATACTGTATTAAGAGCTAGATAAGGACAGTGGGTCATTATATGGCTTGCAGTCCTGCTCATTTTCCTGCACCCGTTACACTAAGTGATACACCCACTAATGTCCTCTTTCATCCACTTTCAGGCATCTCTTGATCAGTGTATATTACTTACTATGGACCTTGGACATACATGCGATTGGACACACACACACACACACACACACTTACACTAATTACCTAATCAACCATCTGTGCAAGCAAGTAAACATGTACCATCTATATAAGTATTGTACATAGCATAGAGAGTGTCCAATCTATATTAAAGGTGACTCGAAAGAAGTCAGACTTTAGTAAAGACTGTAAATTTCTCAGCCATAACATAAGCCGTAAATAATTACCAAATGAGTCATCCCCTTTCGGAAACATTTATTGATATTCTTTCATAACACACAGACATGAGTTTTTTTTCAACTGTCAGCATCCGATCCAAACGGGATTCCCATTTCCCTTTCTGTGGGATCCAACAGAACACGGGCTGACCATCAGTCAACATGTCTTCAACCATGCAGGACAGGACCCAGTCCAGGCCAAACCTCACGGTGCTGGTGTTAATAAAAAAAATGTAAGGAACATGCAGCTGCAGCTCACACACAAACACAGTCCACAGCATCCAGAAAAAGGTCAGGCCTTTTTCTTCTTTAGCTGACTCCGCCCAGACCTCGCCCCCTTTCTGGGCGCCTCGCACTATGCCTTTGAACTGGCCCTGCAGCTTGGCCCGTTTCCTGTTTCCCAATGCAAGTCATAAGATTCACCCGTAAATGATATTTTGAATCGGAACGATATTTATTACTATTGTTTAGATTAAATATATAACGGTTTAATGATTGAATATAACTTGATATTGTTGTTTGTGTTGTTTAGTTTGAGGTTCTAGTTTCTGTCTTTATCCGCTTTCGTTTCAGTAGGCAGCTGGTTCATCCCAGGCTCAGGGTCTCTCTGCTCTTCATCAAACCCACACCCCCAGTTTGGGAGCACCCTCTCCCTCTCCTCCCCCCACGGCTGTGACTGTTACTCCTCCTTGAGGAGTAACTGCTCCGCCCCCTATCCCAGCCCCTATACCCACAGGAGTGCATCACCCAGTGAGCCGCCGCCCTGCCTGTCCCCTCACACAAGCACACACTGAAATCATGGTCCTAAGCTCTCTGTGTGGGTCACCACGATAGTACAGCACACCGACGATTACCCTCTGACTGAATCAGAATCAGCTTTATTTGGCCAAGTATGTTCACACATATTGGGAATAGTTAGACATTTAATCAAAATAATTAAGACAAGACATAAACATACAGTTCTGTTGATATGCGACGCATATAACCTCTGCATTCACAGCACTGCTTCAGTTATCGAAGAGCAAATTTCCAAAACTCACTCAGTCCGATAACCTAAAGTAATAAGTCATAATCCTCTTCATACGTTGCAGTAATGGGAATGAAATCTCACTCAGTGTTTATGTAATGGAGCAATGGAATTTCGTGAAATTTCCAAAAGTCCACAGAAATATTTAGAAAAACATTCCTGCAGACTGAGTTTTTGATATTTGCTTTTCAATTAACACAATTTTCTTCAGTCTGAGGTTTAACAGAATTCAGCCATATGCTGTTCAAAAAAAACTACACAGAACAAAAACAGAATGGACTTTACATCTGTCTGAAAGGAAAGTTGACACAGGCTGCAGCAGTGAACAAATCAATCAATGTATTAAAGTTAGGCATTAAGTAACTGGAGGCAGTATATACATAACATGATAACATGCCTTTTCTGTATTGACCATATTAAGGACGCTGTAACACTGCCCACCACATACCTGCTTCATTTATTGTTTTATACTTGCAGCTGCTTATTCAGACAGCTCGTCTACCTGTCTGTCCATGTTGCCCTCCCATGACAACTGGTCCAGCCTACAGGTGCCGTCCCATTCCGGCATGTTACCCATGAGTCATAGCGGCACCTCCGGGAGCAGCTCCAGGTGAGCCCGTGCCTCCCCTCCCCCACCTGTCCCCATGCTGAGTCTCGGGCCCCCGTCTTCCCTCTTGTTCTCGCCTATACCCACATCCTGGCCTGTGTCTGCATCGTCTCACCTCGTTAACAGGACTTTCGCCTTCTTCTGTCCTGATCCATTCAGGCCCATCATTCTGGGACATGCTTTGATTTATTTCGCCATAGTTACTCTTTGTTTTCCTTTGTACTTTGCACTCTACAAGTAAAATGAATAAAAAATAGGCATTATTTTGATATTGTTTTAGTACAGTGACACTAGTATATTTGTTGTTGTTTCCAGGCAACACTGCATGCTGATTTAACGTCTTTCCTTAATCTCCACCCCATTGCTCACACACAGCCAGTATCCCAGTTTGTGGTCAATGAGCTCCTCCTCACTCACCCCAGTCTCCTAGTCCAGTGGAATGTCCAACAGCTTGGGCTCTCAGTTCCTGCGTGTCATGCCCGGCTCGTCCGCTCCTCCTGTGTGCCACGCCCCCTGATTACCCACGTGTTTTCTCCCGATTTGTACCCAGCTGTATCTAGTTAATTTGCTCAGTCCTGTGTATTTCAGTCCGTGTCTTACCTGAGTCCAGTGTCTGTCATTGATGTTTGTATGCGTGAGATGTTTCCCCGTCCGCGCTTCCTAATTAAACTCCCGTTTTTGCCTGTCCGCTTGCTCCTTGCACGCCTTGCCCGCACGATCGCCTGCCTGCTTGTACCCGATCGTGACACTGCGCAGCTCTACAACTCATTACCCAGGGCTCTCGCACCCGGCCACAGTGCCCCTCTCAGGCTCCCCGCTGTATGACAGCACTGCCCCATCGGAAGTTCATGAAGCCTCACAGTACGACGCCTCTCCCCACGCGCGCTTAGCCACCACCGGGACTCCCATCACTCCTCCTTCCCTGTAGGGCGGCGCACTTCCATTATTATTACAGTTTCTACTGTCACTCTGTTGCTTTTCCTGGTGCTGGACTTTTGACAGATAAATACATTATTTGTTGCATTCAGTGACAAAAGATTGGTCTGTTTAACACCCTCAGTCTCCACCCTATGAGCCCCTTGTTGGCGGCAGAATCAGGAAGATGTCGGAGAAAGCAGAGGTAAAGTGAATAGTCACCTCGACAATAATGTGGAAACCGCTAATGGTGATCATGCCTGTGTGGGTGAAATGGATCACCACAGTATAAGCGGATGATGATTATAGACGATTTTTCCCTTTTTCTTTATGTCTGTTTACCATCTAATAGGCATTTTTTTTCTTTGGGATGCGTCTAGGTCAGATACGACCAAAATATTTTTCTCATTTCAGAAGTGAAAAAAAATATTGCTCTCAGATTCTGTTCAGTTGTAGTTTTTTAAAATAATGTACCTTGATTTGTGTTTGTTTAAAATGCCATTACCTGTTGCTTACTGGGCCGCTGAAAATGTCTGGCCCAGCTAAATTTCTTGGTTTAAAAATCTGGCCCAACTACTTTCCAGACCTGGACTAGCCCTACTGAATCATACACTAATGTTATTCTGTTATGTGGGCTGTTGTGATAGGGAGATTTGCTGGATGCTGCACGACGGGTGGTGTCCCTGCTGCAGAATGCCCTGTCTGAAGCAGCACCTAGAGACAGTGAGGGTTGTTGTCATCACCTTAATATTGTATATACGCAATCTGTTATTTCTTAACTAATATAATTGTAAGGTATTCTTCTAATATATTGTGCACAGCCAACAAAAAAGAGAAAAATGCAAAACCAAAGGAAGGCTTTCTTTTCTCTTAAAAGTCTTTTTTCTAAACCAACTGAGAGTCAGTTAGAGGGGTGTTCATTATCAGTATTGTTGCTGGCATTTCTGAAAATGTGCCAATTTTAGTCAAGTGGCTACTTTTCAAATGCAGTCCCTGGCCAAGATGAAGAAAGTTCATGAAGACTACATGATAATATTAAGCACTGACATAACAAACAACATTTTTTACATGCAAAATATACAGGAAATATACACTGCAACAGGCTAGGATAGACAAATAACCAAATACACTTGCAAGCCTGACCACTTTAGACCCCAGATTAGAAAATTGGTGAATGAGCATATATTTTTTCCAAGTTTTGTTTTGCTTTCAAGTTCTCACAAATAAAAAAAAAAAAAGATTTTCCCACTATAGCCAGATCCAGTTTCTGTGGGGGGCGGGGGGGGGGGGTGACAATTTGTAGTAATAACTATTTCCTGCTGAAAACCACTGGTAAACTATCCACATGTCTCTGAATATCTGTGAGTCCCGAGACCTCCATGACAGATAGATATAAGTTGCTAGTGTTGATCGGCAGGAAATCTTCTCCAAAGCCCCACCACCACCTCACACCAATCCACCCAGGGTTTACTCCAAATAAATTTGCTGGTAATACAAACCGGATCAACTTGTGGTTTGTGTCCACGTGTACTAGAGACAAAGGCCCTGGTACATTCTGCGTACAACACAGCCAAGACTTGACAACCTTTATATGATGCGCATGGAATCAACCCTATGCATGGAGGCTGCAACTCTTCTCCACCGAACCCTGTAGCCCATTGACTGCAGCCTGCATTGACTATCCTGTAGCCTGCATTTGGTAGATCATTCTTGACAGAAGAAACCAAATTGTCAAGTTCCCTAACACAGAGCTCATACTCTTTTATTCTTCTTAAGATTGTTCTTCTTGAAACACCCATCAGTGTGGCTATGCAAGGCACAGGAAGTTGAGTATGGAGCATTTCTTTCAAACATTGTTCTTCAATCAAAATCTTGGGTCGTCTATTGGTGGCAGCGACTTCCTGTGTGACACATGGGGCTGGACGTTCCAGATGTGCCCTCACAAGGTCAAAGAGCTCTTGCAAAGCCAGGGTGATAGCAGGAGGTACTTCAATGTGATTAGACAGGGCCTGCAGAAGATACAGCTCCTGATGACAAAGGAACTCCAGGTAATCCAAATTTAGTGGAGTCGCGCTGAATCCTATTTCTATTTTATGCAGAAGACTTTCGAGAAGGTGGTATCTGAGCTGTTCACAGAACAAATTATAGTTAATGAGGTGTCAAGATCTTGTCTCTGATCCACACACTAGGCCTACCATTCAAAAGTTTTAATTATGAAAATGAAATGTTTTTGTTTTGTGAGGTGCTTGTTCATGTATGATGATGTAGTGGCTGCTCTGTTTGACCGTGGTAAACCTTTTCACAAACAATATAAGTGAAGAAGTATGACATTAGATCTAAGGACCAGAGTATAATAAAGTTAAATAAAATCCATCAAAAACACTTACTCAGTGGAGATTCCAATGTAGTAGGCAGACAACTTTATGGCTTTAATAATGAGTGTATTTAGCAGCTACAAGGACAAAAGATATTATAAACCTCTCCATTTTAATGCTAATTTAATAAACATTAACAGATAGCACTTAAGGTGGTTTCGCCTATAGTCTGCTAACACTAACCCGAGAACTAATATCTGAGGAGCGTTCTTCCCAGGATTTGAATTTATTAAATTGGCTTTGTGATGTTGTATTAAGAAATTTTATTCACAATGCAATTTACCGTACATTGGCCCATTCTTTTATATACGGTAAGACGAAGCGGGAAATTCGAGCGAGCGAGTGCTGTGCAGACGCGAGCGCGTAGAGGGGATGGGTTTTCAGCACTCGAGCACACGCACGCGCGTGGTTCGACTTTTGGCCCTAATTTAACGGCGAGCGAGTGAGTGAGTGCTGTGCAATCGCGAGCGCGTAGAGAGCATGGATTTTCTGTTTTTATGCGCACGACTTTTGGCACTAATTTAACGCCATAGAAATGTGTGTTTAAAAGGGGAGGAGATCGGGTTGCAGCGCTGGTGTGAGCGGTTTCTCCGGGCAGTTCGCTCGAGGCTAACGTGGCTTTGGGAACGTGGTGTACCCGTCACCCATGCCAGGGAAGAAATCAAAACCGAAATGCTAGGAATATGGACTTCATCTTACGTCAAGCGTTTTCCCCTCCATTGACGCCCATAAAGAAAAGGCTTAAAGTCCATATTCCTAGCATTTCGGTTTTGATTTCTTGTCAGGTAAGTCTTTATGGCCAGATACATTCGCGAGAAATTTGGTGATTTGTGGTGACTGTTTTAATACATTAAGTTGCGTTACGCATTTTCACATTAAGCGTTTTAGAATGTCCCGTGGCAGGTATCCCCTTCTATTGCCCTAGGGAGGGTTGTAACCCTCGTCTGTATATTAATAAAGAATAATCCTTCTATTCCTGTCTCATGTATCTGGACCTCCCCAGCAATTTAACGAAATTTGGTGGCAGCGGTTACAAGTGAACCCGTTTAAGTTTAGCGCTCATACTTCCGTCCATATGTTTAAGACCCACCTTGGCTGACTTAGCTGACATGTCCTGATTTCATAATCTTCAAATTTGTAATCTTTTCTCCTTCATCTAACTCCATGTTTTTAACTTCTTGTCATTTTCTTGCCGTTTGACTCATAGAAAATTATCAGACTTAAATGACACGTCAGCCTGTGCAGACAGCGATTTCAATGTTTTAATAAATTGGCCAGCAGGTGGGGGCAGTGCTCAATTTCATTAATGCCATTCAGAAAACTTTCAGGCTTTATGTCTTAATGAACAGCCTAGAAAAGGACAAAGCATTATATTACTGATGCATACAGCAGATCCCCAACTCAGGCTGTGTTGCATATTCTTAACAGTGCTACAGTATGTTCACACAGCCAGTACAAACAAACTTGCAAGATCTAGACCAGGGGTCACCAACCTTTTTAAAACGGAGAGCTACTTCACGGGTACTGAGCCATACGAAGTTTGATATCAGTTTTAAACGCCCTCCTAAACATGTCTAAACTTCATGCATGATAAACATGTTTTAAATGCTTTTTTATATTCAATTTCAAATCTATATAAATGCAAATGTGATAGATTAGAAACAGGACAAAATAAAATTTTAGATGATGTTCGCTGGTGAGTTGTGCTATTTTATAGAACAGGTCCACGGGCAACTCATGTGGTC
>NW_026043033.1:0-63281 GCF_023856365.1 Brienomyrus brachyistius | reverse complement strand
AGACATGCTGTGTTTGCGTCTCCCCCCCCACCACCCCCCCACTTGTTGGGCCTTTTAAACGAGCTGGAAGAGGATCCCACCTCCGGAATACCGGATCCATTATCTGACCTCTATTCCTGCGGCTCAGGCTTAATGCTGCATGTTAGCGGAGAGATAATGGATGTAATTGCAAATAGCAGCGTAATAATTTGCCAAATAGTCTCTCTGCTGTTAAGTCCTGAGCTGATCTGAAGCACTTTAATTGGGATTTAAGGAAACCATGTTAAATCAGATTGCATTCAGTATCGACATTTGGTTAGTTTATTCTGTAAAGCAGGGTACCCCAGTCCTGATCATGGATACTGTGTCACCGACTGGCCCTCCAGGACCGAATGGTCCTTTTGGAAAGCTGTCACACTGTCCCCTACTGGGCAGTGTCGCCATGGGCTGTACCCAGTGGCATCATGGGAAATGTGACCAGTAGTGCTAAGGGGTATTAATGCAGCGTTAGACCGGCGTCAGTCTGCTTGAGAGAAACGAGCTCACTCTTCATCTGAAGTTCAGCTAAGGATTTCTCACCCTCTGATTTTCTGCAGCCGGGAACATTCAGCGTTCAAGAACAAGGCCCTGAGCGAAGGAACCGGCACAACTCCCGAGTCCAGCTGGTCTGAGCTTTTTATTAAGCATATACATTTTTTCCGTAATGCCAGTACCTGCTGTTTATCGCCTCTGTCAGTCACAGGACCGGATCCGGGCAAACAAGAGAGCCGCTCGGGGCCTAGATAAGATCAAAGTCATGAAGAAAAAATATGTATATTAATATCTATATATATATGGCAGCTATAGGCAGAATAGGCTGTTGCCTTGGGCCCCCAAATTACCCAAGGAAGTGAAGTGATAATCAGTGTTTTTGGTGGGAGGGCATCCGAGGGAAGCTCGTGTGTGAGTGTGACAGCACTTCGTTGTGCTCATCTTTCTGTCTCACTTCTTCCTCACTTCCTGCTCTCGTTTTCCATGCTAACGTAAGTACGTCAGCAGTCCCACAATACATACTCGTAATAGTGCTATATTATTCATGGTTTCTAGACTGGATGTCTGCTTAGTAAAGCCAGGAGCTGAGTGTGAGCAGAATTCCTACTGTCTGATTCCTTGCATGTGATTCGCTCGTGGGAGTTTTACCCTCACAAAAATGTTCTGAGGGCAGAAGGAAAAATGATTGGTTCAGAGAGATAACCAATTAGATTGTAGAGGAGGTGGGTCTAAGGAACTAGAGGAGGCAGGAACAAGACATCTGATTGGTTGACCCCCCCCCCTCCTCTAGTTGCCTGTATCCACCACTTCTACAGTCTGATTGGTTATCTCTCTGAACCAATGAACCTTGTGCCCTCAGAACATTTTTGCGCAAGTAAAACTCCCATAAACATGTGGCTTATATCATGTTTAGAGACGGTTTTGTTTCTTCCTTCTTTACAGAACAGAACGCGGACTACTACAAAAGAGAGGTAAGCCTGAAAGAATTTAGAGTGAACCTATTTCAGCTGATGGGATGGTTGCCAAGAACAACCAAAGAGGGTGATTAAGTGGGCTCTTAAGAATGCTGTCATAAGAAAATTGCTTCGGAAGGATCTACATCTGTGTTGTCGTTTTCTTTTGTTGGCTCTCAGATATTGACAAATTCTGTTTAAAGGTACAACAGCATGGCTCTTATCAGGGCTTGGATGTGTACCATGCTGTGCCTTTTTTCTGACTCTTATATTCCCCGTGTGATTTTTCATGGCTCCCGACACCAGATTGAACACATCAGGAAATCCCTGGGCCGCTCGAGGGTCAAGTCCTCCATCTGCCTGGAAAGGTTGGATAACAGCCTCCCCCACCTACCCCCCCCCAACACCTGTGATTCAGCCTCAGTCCCAGCATAGCTGGGGGACCACTGGTTCGACACCAGTCCACATTAGTCCCTAACTGGGGGATATCTCTGGGTATTCTGTATACTGTGCCTCTGATTGGTGGGGGGGGGGATCTATTTCATGTTAATTCTGACAAAAATGCTGGGGACTGCTCTTTGTGAAAATCTAACCTCGTTATTTCGTTCTTTCGTCCATCTGCCCATCCATCTTTCACCATAAATCTCAGAGTCACACATATCCTGGATTAATGATGCCTAACTAATATTGAAACCGGTTGACTATTAAACTGAATTGAACTGTATTTAACTGCAAATAATTACTTAATATTGATCAGAAGGTCGCCGGTTCAAGCCTGGCTTCAGCACACTTGTGGGTCCTTGAACAAGGCCCTTAACCCCCAGGTTCCTGGGAGCCTCTACGGGCAGCTGCCCTTTGCTACCAAGCTTTCTCTCACCTATGGAGAGCAAGATGGAGGAGATGAAAAGAGAATTTCCTTATAGGGTTCAATGACGTATAATCATTTCGTCACCATTTCGAGCTCCAGTTTGCTGGAATATGCCAGCATTGAACCTGAATATTTGATGACTTGCAAGGATTATAGAAAGTAGGACTAAAACTGGGAATGGCTGGTCTTCTGTGTTCAGCTTCCTTAAGTTCAGCGAGCAGTACCTGAACCATGACCCCATGATGCAAGGCTGCCCCCCCAGCAACCCCTGGATAACAGATGACACGGCACTCTGGACGCTGAATGCCGACATGTGAGTGTGCGTTACCGCGCCCCATCCTGCCTCTTCAGGGCCACACCCCCAGAGGTGACTGTCGTCTCTTCACTTCCACGCCTCCTGGTGCAGGGTGGAGACACCCACCAAGCTGCGGGTGGAACGATGGGGGTTCGGCTTCACGGAGCTCCTTAGGGACCCTCTGGGACGGTGCAAGTTCAGGGAGTACCTGGAGAAGGAGTTCAGTGGTGAGCAGCATGTAGACCCCCCCGCCCAAGTAGATCAGCTTCATGGAGGCATCGTCAGCAAGTAAGAATCATATTCATTATTTGATCACTGCGGGCCTATTTGGGCAGTGTGTGACTCAGCAGATTGGGATTCATTGCAGGAGGTCATCAGCTCAAATCCCAGAGTCAGCTGAGTGACCTCACTATTGGGCCGTCGATCAGTTACTCCAGGGACTGACTGACCCTGCCCTCTCAAAAAAAAAAAAAAATAGGATCTAGCATCTGCTAAATTAATAATCATGATCCCTCTATGAAAGGCAATTCTCCTCCATATTGGCATCGTGATGAGCGCCTCCTGCAGGTAGCTGATGCATGCGCTGTTTCATTCACAGTGGAGAACCTCTGTTTCTGGGAGGCCTGTGAGGACATCCGGCACGGCGAGAGCGCTACGATCCCGCAGAAGGTGGAAGAGGTCTACAAGTGAGTGCGACCTTGTGGCCCAGTGGGACAGTTTGCATCCCAGTTGAATTTAGAGCAGGCCCTGATGTGGCACTTGCTTACTCCCAGTGGGACTGCAAAGCTCAGGCTCATCACTTCCTTCCCCCCAGGCAGTTCCTGGCCCCGGGAGCCAGCAAGTGGGTAAACGTGGACAGCAAGACCATGGAGAAGACCCTGCAGGGCATGAAAAGCCCACATCGTTTTGTCCTGGATGACGCCCAGATGCACATCTATTTCCTGATGAAGAAGGTAGGAGCATTAACTGTGCACAGCCATGAAAGTGGATGACAGCTTCATTAAAACGGGCTCTCGGCCTCTCCTCTCACCCTCAGGACTCCTACGCCCGCTATTTAAAGTCCGATCTCTACAAAAACATGCTGGCTAGAGCCATAGAACCACAAGAGACCAAAAAAAGGTAAAACTATTATCTTCTATAAAAGGGGTCTTTCTGTAATATATTCCATGTATTTTATATAAGGGGATAAGACTCATATTGGTGTGGGATACACACAGGTTCTGTTTCTGGGGTTGTTAACGATTAATTCCAGGGATTTTTGGGCTTAGTGTGAACTGCTGGCTTCAGCTTAGCTTCGTCACTAAGACTACACAGAGTTCTGTAATGTTAATTGCTTTTGCGTCCCCTGTGATGCTCTCCAGTTTCTGTTTGTAATTCCACGGTAGTCAAGGATTTTCCAACATGGCTGACTTAGAAAAGGCAGTGCCACAAGTGTTAGCGGAACGCTAACATGTTCTCCTTCCCATCATGCCCCAGTGTCTTTCCCTTTGTGAGACGCCAGCGGCACTCCAGCCGTAACCCTGCCCTTTTCGCCCAGGCCTTAGAGGACAACGGCAAGACCAAGTCCCTGGGGTCACCAGCAAGTCCCACAGCAGCCTGCTCTTCCTAACACTGCCTCCTGGGGGGGGGATGCACTCTGAGCTCACTGCTGCCCCACAGAGGCTGTTTGGGGGCGGTGCTCTGCTGCTCTATTTGACGCAGTCTTCCAGGATTTTTAACTTCGGATGTATTTTTATTATAGTGTCATGTTAAATAAGAACAGACTAAATTATGGTTTAGATCAGAAGTGAGAAAAGTCCTGTGTCTCTATATATAGGAAAAGTTTATTTCATTAGTAACAGACAAACCATAGTTGAGCCAAATATTGCCTTATTACTAAGTAATAAACATCTGCATACAACTTTCACTGAAACAATGGTTGTAATAGATAAATAGCCATTTAAAACTTGGCATTTAGCTCAGTGCTTATAATGTGGATTGTGTCCCATATTCCAGATCAAAACTGTGCAGTTTCGAACCTGCATCATGTCTGCTTCAGATTCCAGCAGCTTCTCTCATCCTTTGTTCATTTACTTCTTCAGCATTTCTCAATAAATTAAGCAAGTTTTTAATTCACCTTTAGTGGAATTCTGTCACTTAAATACCAAAATAGAATAACACAGGTGTCGTACTTTTCAACCATTTTTCTTTTGGCTTATAAACGGCATGTGCTACTCTGAGATCACTGACCTGCTGGAGATGTGGTTCGGAACCGCAGGTGACCTCGAGTTCTTTTTTTTTTCCTCCGTGGAGGGAATCAAACAACAAAAGAGATTAGCCAGAGATCCACCCTGCACGGACTTGCTGGTATGATGGGAACGGGACCTAGATTTACTGGAAGCACAAAGAGAGCAAACTAAATTCTGCCCAACAGACAGGCGGAACAAATCGCTACAAAAGGTTTCAGTCACCTGTCTCCCCTGCCAGGACAGCACCTCCCTCCCACAGCGCACCAACAATACATTATACTATTATACCGTGTCTTGGAAAAGTATTGGAATCCTACTTAGTGTTTTAAAAAGCAGCACATTTCTAAATTATCTATATCCCAGTCCCTGAAAGCTATAACTAAAGATTACTGAGGGTAAGATGAATCTCTGCTGCATCTCATAAGTTCATTAAAAATCGAAACTTCCTTTCTTTCAGAACTGAATTTTCTGCCATGTTGGTCTTTAAAATTGTCCATTCGGCTCCAACAAGCTTTCGAACTCCAGTTTGAATGAAATATTGGGCTGCGAATGTGAAGTAGACAGGGTCATGGTGAGGAATGCGTCAGGAATATGGGGCGTGTCTGGAAGTCTGTGTCCATCACCAAAGCCTGTGATATTCATTATTGGCGGTTTGTTTATTGGCTGCTAAGGCTCACAATGGAAGCTCAATACTAAGTGTTTTGAATTACTGAAGTTTGCATGTTGACGGAGCCGGGATGGATGGATGGATGGATAGATAAATGTTTAATAATACATGCAGTACAAGTGTCAAACTAACTTTACCAGACAAGCCCATTAAAACGAGGCTCTCAGTTTCTCTTGAAATTCTTATGTAAAAAAAAAAAAAAATAATAATAATAAACTACTTTGCATGTTACTTTTTAATAGATTTCCTTTTTAAAAAATTAAATCTGACTACGCAAATCCTTCAACTCCTACACTACCCATCAAGGCAATCCTCAGGATTCCAGCAGCACAGAGTTAACTGATGTTCTGCGCGGTTCTTAAAAATGCATGAAACTCGCGAGATAAAAATAAAACAACCGCAACAGAGAATACTGAAATTCCGTCTTCATATTACTGAAACATACAGGATTAAGAGACAACATGAAGTTGGGAAAGGGATTGGTGGGGGGTGGGGGGTGGGATTAAAGGCACTGTCAGCATAACATCATAAAGACGGCACCGATGTCCATTTGCCATGGATTATGTTGTATTCTGCGACTAAAAAGGACCCATAATCTGATTAAGTTCACATCAGACTAATGAGTGAATCTTCTCTGACAGCATTACTGACGCATAGCCCGCCATCCAGAGCTGCATTAGTGCGTTATGGGTTTCTAAGGCCCACCTTAACACAGCAGGGAAACACGTGCTGCTTAGTACGCTATTTCTCGGATCTGTAACATCGTAAGGTCACAGTACAACGTCGTGTCTTTCTGCAACTTTATAGCAGGGCTGAACAGCCAGGTGGCATTTTGGGCATTTTCAAGGTGAGCCGATGGGTAGGCGAGCCGGCAAAAATCTTGGGGAACCCCCCCCCCCTTTCCCAGTCAGCAAAATTTATTGCACAGCAAAAGTTATGGAGACCCCAGCTCTGTAAAATTTACTGTGGGAGTCCAAGGAAACTTTAAAAACACAATATCTCAATCTCCGGAGTCCTTTAAACCTAAAAAATATACAAAGAAATCTATGCTGTGATTCTGCTAGAGAATTTGGGCCCCATGAATGCATATCATATTGGGCCACAAACCCACACCAATGCAGTTATGTTCCAAGTTTTTTACTGTCCTAATCTCCCCCCCTTAACTGCGCCCCAGACTTGATGTTCCACGTTACAATTTCAACCAAATGTTGTGTGTTAAAAAAAAAATTAAATTGTGCACCAAAATTTTTTAACATGAAAGCAAGCATTAATAAAACTTAATCAAATGTTGATTTTTTTTTTTTTATATATAGAATTTCTCATTGTTTTGCTGATATCTGGGAAAACTGGGTTCATGGATCGGGATGGAAAGGCATGTTCAACGCACATTTTTTTTTAAATATTGATTTCCAGCAACTAATAAGCAAATCGAGGGAAATCTGCAAGGTACAAATCTGCAAGGTACAACAGAACCGTTCATCTCATTTCTACCCCGTCAAATCGCGTCCCAGGCTTTCTGGACCTCCCACTGAAATGCATTCAGCGACATCCACCTAAACAATTGCATTACCCCGGCAACGGGACTGCAGTAATCTCATTTAGTCTGAGAATTTGTGTGTCAGAAGGTAGAAAATTAGGATACGGACACGTTGCTCAAAGAGTGCCACGGAGTCACCAGCAGTATCATCAAACACGCCATTTAATACAATAATTTTTTTATCATTGTTTGTATAAATACAAATGATTCTTATTAAACAGCATGACTGACTCGTGCAATACAAATAGGCATATGCATCAAAACCTTTATTAGATTTCAGAAATCACAGAAGAAAATCAAGCTTGGCAAAATAAAAATTATGCAAAATTATCCAGTATATTTCAGCCGTTTCTATAAATGTACGCTAAGGTGGTACTTGCCAACGCCGAAACAATTCTCTCATCCAGTCACAGTGCTCTTTAAAATGGAGATACTTTAATTTATTTAAGGTTGAGTTAAAACACGACATTTAATATTCAGAATAAAATCAAAATCTGATAAGGGATTCACATCGTTTACCGTTTAACTGGTATGTCCATTTTCGATAGGCTTGTTGGGTGGGTAAAAACCCTATTTAACTGATCAGGGTCACTTAGGCAAGTTCACCTTAATTAAAAACAAAATAACTAAACAGCACATAACTAGTCAAAGTGTAAACTCTGCTGTTGGCAAAAACTGTACGGCTGGACCCCCAAGGGCACCAGCGACTGTAGGGCCTTGCTTGGCCAGTAGGGGGCCCCCTTGCACGTGACATTGCAAGGATTTGTAAGTTGTAGGGCGCAGATGGGAAACGAGGTGGGGTAAGAAGCATTTAAAGTGCGGAGCCACATACAGCCATGGGGGTGGGTTTGGGTTTCTAGCACAGCCTGCAAAGACCAGAATAAGTTCCTTTCCTCAACACACTAGCGCCCCCTTGGCCAAACACGACCCATGGTCACCTTGCAAATCATTAAGCTGCCCTGAACCCCACTCTGCTTTCAGTAAGTGCCATTTAAAAACAATGATATACACACATTTTCAGGAGAGCACCTGTGAAGTCACCCCCCCACACACACACACACACACTACTGGCATTGTTTGGCACCCGACCCATGTAAACCTGACCCCGATTTGCATAATTTATTCAGGTATATATCAGAAACCAGGGTTTCTGCCACCTAGAGGCTGTACGGCGCAACAAGAGACAAATCGCCATCAAAAACACAGGACCTGGAGAATCACCCGGGGTGGGGGGGATACATACTGTCACGTACTGGCGTGGGTGGGGGAGGACGCAGGCAGTGTGGCAGTCAGCCAATGGGCGAATTCACGAGAAAAAACACTGTATGTTAAAAACCGCTAGCATCCAGCATGAGAGAAAAAGGTCAAAGCGAGTCAGGGTTTTTCCGGGGGGGGGGGGGGGGGCAGGGTTGGTCTTACCTACACTGGCATGGGAGGGGTGGGAGGCATTGGTTAATGGTACAATGTGCAAGACAATTATCTGGGAGAGGAAAATTAACTTCCCCTAAAGTAAAACTAAAGTCACAAGAAAACTGTGGTACCCTCTGTCAATAGACCACACTCAAAAAACTCTGAGTAAAAGAGGAACGTTATTGGCCTGGCTAATCTCTCTCTCTCTCTCTCTCTCTCTCTCTCTCACACACACAGCTTGAAATGCTTTTTACACATTTACACTAATGTATATCACAATGCTACCAAAGCTTTGCAAATGACCACAGAGCGGGACTGACACCCAAGTGTGTGTAGAACCACACACACACACACACACACACACACACACACACACACACACACTCACTCTCTCTCTGAAGTGCTTTAAAAACATAACGGATAAATTATTTTATGTGCAAACTGGGAGGGGGCAACAAAAAGTCGCAAAACACACATGGAATCGATCCCCTCCCCCATCACAACCAACCCTCGGTGAACGAAACCAGAAAGTCAGTCATTGGCATCCCGGGTTCCGGACTTTGCTGAAATGCACGACCGGTGCGGGTTCTGGCGGGGGCTGACTGGGGGCAGGGGGGGTTGGCCTGGTGAGCAGCGCGGCAGTCGCCTTCCACGCATCACGTCTGTGCCAGCTGCAGCTCCTCCAGGCCGTCTTTGCCCAGGTGGTAACGGGCCAGGTCCTTCCGCGTCACCAGTCCCACCACCTGGGCACCGGGAACATGATTGGTACGTAGAACAGGGCATAGATAGCTGGTTATGTTATGAGGGAGGGGTGGGAGTAGCACAGGAAACCAGGGTGATAACCTTGATCTAGATGGATGCCCAACGGCCACTGGCTGAAAACCGATGCAGTAATTTTCGAATTTTACAATGAGAATGGAGATATGTGCTGGAGATGACGAAGGCCTGAGGACCTCGCAAGGCAGACGCACCTGGTTGTCACTGTCCACCACAATGAGGTGCCGCAGACCAAGGGCCCTGAACAGCTTGAAGACACGAGGAAGCGACGTCTCCTGAAAAAGAGGCAGAAGAACACAGTCGCAGAACATGACTGTTTAGTCAAATGTGTCTCTGGTTCTCAAGGACCAAGACCAAGGCTGAGACTGAGACTAGTACCTGCGTGACAGTGTAGGGGGTGGGATTCATGAACTCCGTCAGGTCCATCATGCACTCCCTCTCGTCTTGGGACACATGGATGGACTGGATCGGAGGGAAGCGAGGGTAGGCATCCCGGAAGTCCTTCAGCTGCAGTTTGCGCAGATTGAGACGAGAACGAGCCCGTTCCACAAACACCTGGTTGAAAAGAGTACACCGGTCACAACGTGGATGAGCACACTTCTCATTGGCTTGCTGCACTGACATTCGCAACCGTGTACGCAGTAAACAGACCCCTCATTGGTCAATCGCACTGTCATTCACAGGCATGCATATACACCAAGCACCCTGATAGGTGTTAGTGTGGACAGACATGCTCCTTATTCAGCTGACCTCTGCAGGAACCTTAGGTCACACTCACCTTGTGTTTCAGGAGCACGATAAGCTGGGAACGCAGGATTAAGCCACAGATTTTCCCTGGCTAAGAGCACAAAATTCAGATTAGCAAAGCCCCAAAGTACATCATGTGACAAATCTCCAGGAAAACAAAATCACCCCTAGTGGGAGGGACATACCTCACAGCCATCACTCAACCCGGAGACTACAGGGAACCCGTTGTGATTGGTCGAGGTGTTGCTGAGCACATCCACAATAGTGCCCACTTTCTCCACCAGGTTGAAGCAGGTTACTGGAGAGCTCATAACCTCCCTGAATGGACAGACACACCAAACCTGAATATACAGTGAGAATGAAGCACCAATGTCTTGCTAAAGGCGTGTACTGGGCTCATTGAAGCATTAGCAGGGAAAATCCTGTAGGGGGCAATATACCTGGCAGTCAGGGAGTAGGAGGTGGCTGGGGCATCCCAGTGCAGGAAGGGCACACTCTGCAGCTTGATGTGGATGTCGTATAGCCCCTGTGGGAAAATTCGAGTCACTCAGAAGAGCTTAGGATCACATCTGCACAACATTCACAAGCTGCCACCCCTTGAATTTTTACTTCCTCTAAGCAGATTTGCTGGCACATTGAGGAACAGAGAAGCGAAACGAGCTGTCACAGCATGATGTGCCACCTTAAGTTAGACAGCTGTGCAAAAACAACGGAAGGGTTCTCAAAATCAGTCACTGGAAGGACAGATGAAAAAAAGATGGCGTCAGA
The DNA here is from genome assembly GCF_023856365.1 of Brienomyrus brachyistius. Lineage (NCBI taxonomy): Eukaryota > Metazoa > Chordata > Actinopteri > Osteoglossiformes > Mormyridae > Brienomyrus > Brienomyrus brachyistius. Next base: position 52,521 of record NW_026043033.1, on the reverse strand, counting down.
CTGGTGGCTAGCTGCACCACCCACACCAAAAGCAAACATGAGACCGGAGCAGTTAACGAAACACGACTGGCCCGATTCCAAGTTCTGCACGGTCTGAAAGGCGATGAGCTCATCACTCACTGACAGGCTCACACATAATGCCAAATGGACCAACCCGCTCCAACCCGAAACGTCAACACTGACCTCCACGAAATAATCGCCCACGATCTTCGCCGTCATCAGAACCAGCATTATGGGTAGGCCGTAGGTGACATTTCCGGTGGCTTCCACCATGATGACAGTCAGGCTGAGGGTCATCCTCACGATCCCACCTGGCAAAGACCTTCGTAAACAGACGCAAACCCGAAGCCTCATGTGCCTCCATGCACCTCTAGACGAGCTCTGAAAAGCAGGCTGACCGCGGACGGACACTCACCAAGCTGGGCGGCGGCTCCAATCAGAGCGTACTTCCCAGGGTCGGCCAAGGTCTGTCAAACGAAACGCCACAAATCATAAAACATGCTCATTCAAAAACTTCGAGGGGGCTTTACTTCCAACAAACATTATGTTAAACTACATCTATGCCGACATGACGCTGGGCGGCCCAGGAAATCGATACAGCACTAACCAATAGGGCACCTTCAAAGAGTCAGGCCGTATGTCCAGCAGGCCAGGAAGAAGTAGGTGATGGTGAAGATTCCCAGGGTCACGGGATTGTAGGAACCTGCCGGGGGGGGGGGGGGGGTGGTGGTGGTGGAATTCATCACCTAAGTCAGTGTTTCCCACGTTTTTGCTAAAATGTTGATCATGTAGTTGATCCCCAAGAACGCTAATCTAGCGAAACCAGCTAGTTTTACTTGATTCACCCTTGTAATGAGGATACAGGTGTACAGAAATTATTTCATGATGAATGGCATTTTTCATATGATCATTTCCATTTTTCTACCTGGTGTAAAGTGCAATTTGGAGCCGATCAAGACCAAGCCATGTTACTTTGGTATGTCTTTCATCCACTAGAGGGCATGGATGAACACAGTTTAGTGCCGTTCGAACTTGCCTACGGTGGCATTCGTCAGGGCACTTGAGAAGCGCTCCTGTTCTCCCCAGGCAGGGTGACAGTCCCCCCATCCCAAATGAGGGAAGCCTTGAATAATTGAGGAGGATTGTGTGTATGGGTTTAGCTGTCTGTCTGGGAAAACAATCAGCCAGAAGCGGCCCGTAAACAAACCTACGACACGACAGAGGTGGCAGACGAGTCTGACTGTTCAAACAGCTGCCCCGGACCTAGCCAGCCTGTCACCAATATCAAACACAGGTGTTCATTCTAAAGATGGACAACGGACTGTAATTATAATCTCTTCCAGAAGAAGGGCACAACAGGGGCGACCAATCCGGCTTCAGGTCACGACCCATCCTGCCCTGAAACACGTGCTGGAAACTCCACGGACCTGCGGGGCTGTGGAACAGGCTGCGGACACTCCTCTCCGGGGTGTTGAAGACGATCGTGGCCATGGAATTGTACTCGCCATCAGCACAGAACAGCTGTGAGAGGGATAAGTGGAGGTTCAGGCCTGAGGACAGGATACACACCCTCTCAGCTGTTCAGCCAATGAAATCACAGAGAGCCCACCTCCAGCTGCCTTACCTGCAAGGGGTATTCCTCCAGCTGATCCTCCCCCAGGGGCTGGCAGTCGTTGGAGAAGTAGATCATAGTGAAGAACACAGTGGCCGTCACGGCAGCAACCAGTATGGCCTCGATCACCTGCAGGCAGGGCCGGTGGATATACCTGGGGATGGGGGGGGGGGGCATGGTGGCTCAGCTAATGATTTTGTTGTGGGACAACTTTCATTTGCATCAAACCAGTGTGGGGCAGTTTCAAGGTCAGCCCCACAGTCTCGGGATATATTTATTTAATTATTTAATTTCAAGTGTTAAGATGCCTAAGTTTCAGACAGGCGTGACACAGTAAAAACCAAACAGGCCTCACTTACGTGCACACACACAGGCAGAGGTACGCACACACACACACACACACACACAGGCACACATGCGCACAGAAGTACGCACACACACACACACACAGGCACACACACGCACACAGGCACACGCACACAGGCACACCTGATCCTGAGGATGGTGAGCCAGTAGTTCAGGACGTTGAACAGTGCTCCCAGCAATCCACCTGCGGGGGGGAAAGAGACATGGGCCCGGCATGAGAAAACCAGAAACAGAACCAGTCCGTTAAGATGTAAAAGAGCAAGGTTTGGGTTTCCACAATAAGACGCTCCCTCTCTCTCTCTCTCTCTCACCGAAGGCTCCCATGACGATAAACAGAGGAATCTCATACAGGTAGTACTCCGTGCTCTGAGGGGGGGGGGGTAAAAAAAAAGAAAAAAAATCAATACCCAGAATCCTCCAGTCAAACATGCAAATGACAACATCACAGTAATTTCTTCTATTTTCTAAAAAGTTACTGATATCTAGTTGGATGGCTAGATGAACACCGCTTCAGTTCCCAAACTTCTCCTCAGGGGCACCTCAGCCGTTCCATGATTTTGTTAAATTTCACCAACAGCTGAATTAAAAAAAGTTAAATATACTGGCTTAAAAAGTCAGTGAGAGACTGACTAGCTGTATGAGGTGTGCTGGTGGCCAAGTCAAAAAAAACACATGGCTGCATTGGACGGTCGCTGCAAATACTAGGATGATTTTAGCAGAGGTTCTGAAATGGCGAAGTTGACACACTTTCACAGGCATAATATCATAGTTTTACACCAACACGAGGATAATCTAAATATCATTTTCTTTGCCTGCCTAAGACTTTTGCACAGTAGTGTATAATTTTTAAAAAAATGGTGAACGTGTTGTGATCCTACAGGAAGCATACAGTGGGCATCCGGGGCAAACGTTTCCCAAAAACTTCAGGCACCGAAGGCGGGAAAAATTCTGCTGCGTTTAAAAAAAATAAAATAAACAACCGTATCTGCATACCATGTAAACTGCTACAGGTGCCTCTCTTGTAACGAGAAACATCCACAACCATGGCTAACATGCCTACCTAAACCAGGAGGCCCAACTAAAACAGCGCGGGTACTCATGTCCACCGAGGTGATGACTATATTTCCAGCCCAGGGGGCCTCCCAGGAAAGTCATGCGCTGCGGGGTGGGGGCTGTGTCCAAGTCCCCCAACAAACGTTTCATGGTTTCCTTTCCAACCCATGTGACCAGAAGGCAGGTAAAAATACATCACTGCTCATGTGACAGGGTACCGAGTCGAGCCCTTTCTGGAAATAACAGCTCATCCTTTTCTCTCTCACCCTTGTTTCCCCATAAAGTTCACAGATCAGCCCCTTCTTGAACGGCACGGACAGGAAAGACCAAAACATGTTCGGGAACAGTGTGAACTTGGTCTCATTCTGGATTTTGGTCAAAATTATACCGTCTTCTTTCGCCTTTCCCAAACGAGGTAATGATTATAAAATGCTCTCCACTCTAAGTTGTCCAGACATCCATAAACATCACATTTTCCCCACTGACTAACGGGAGGCAGGAAACCAATGTCAGAGGGTAACGGCCGACATCTCCCAAGAGCTACTTGACTTGCGGACAGCATACCATTGGCCAAGACAACCAGATCAATTACCGATGCCCAATATTTTGATTTTCAAGATTCCATCTACAGACTTTTAAAAAGGACAATCTACATCACAACACCGACAGAAATGGGAAACTTACATCGTTGTCAAAGCGTCCAAAGTTGATGAGACCTGGGTTACTAAAATCTCCCGGCTTGTTGTGGTAGATACTCATGAAGAAGTTCAAGGTGAAGGTCGAGATCATGGAAGCGAAGAACTGAAAGATACGGGTCACTGAATAGTTACATTTCACCAGAGCCCCGTGGCGGGGCAAGGAGATCAGGTATGCTAATCGGAAACGTCACTCACGATTCTCCAGGTCAACATCTGGTTCCAGAAGGAGGCTCCCTCCTCCAAGCTGAAAAGGACACCACCTGCAAAACCGGAAACCATCAGAAACTGCTGCATAACTGCATTACTCACAGATCAGCTCCACTAAACTGGAAATATTCAGCAAAGGTCATACAGGGGTCTTTATTGCAAGGATAAGACTCCACTGGTGTGACTCCATGCCTTTGTGGCATTTTTTTCCTGGATTATTCATCAACACAGAGCCACCTTGTACTTTCCATCCTGAAACCGAAAAATCAATGGCGGAGGCCGAAGAAGCCCAACGCTGACAGGACACTCTAATAACCTTTTTTTTACTCATCATAGCTTCCCTTCTTCCTTGAGGGTAACATTAGATTCTGGAGGCATGGAACTGATCTGAGATCAGAGCTTCGGGTGTGTATATGGGTGTGTCGAGACTAGATGGTCAGTATGGATAACTAAGGTGCACTAAAATTGGGTGAGCAGGCAAGGCATGTCACCCAGGTTGTGTGACAATTATTTTATATATATGTATATATATATTCCATCCACCATCCCTCCTTTACGGAGAACTGCGTTATTTTTATTGTCCATTACGAAGAAAAAAAAAACTATATATATATATATATATATATATATATATATATATATATATATATATATATATATATATATATATATATATATATATATATATATATATATATATATATATATATATATATATGGGTGTATCGAGACTAGATGGTCATTATGGATAACTAAGGTGCACTAAAATTGGGTGAGCAGGCAAGGCATGTCACCCAGGTTGTGTGACAATTATTTTATATATATGTATATATATATTCCATCCACCATCCCTCTTTTATGGAGAACTGCGTTATTTTTATTGTCTATTGCAAAAAAAAAAAAAAAAAAACAATACATATATACATATATATTTATGGGTGTATCGAGACTAGATGGTCATTATGAATAACTAAGGTGCACTAAAATTGGGTGAGCAGGCAAGGCATGTCACCCCGGTTGTGTGACAATTATTTTATATGTATGTATATATATATTCCATCCACCATCCCTCCTTTACGGAGAACTGCGTTATTTTTATTGTCCATTGCGAAAAAAAAAAACTATATATATACATATATATTTATGGGTGTATCGAGACTAGATGGTCATTATGGATAACTAAGGTGCATTCAAATTGGGTGAGCAGGCAAGGCATGTCACCCAGGTTGTGTGACATTAATTATTTTATATATATGTATATATATATTCCATCCACCATCCCTCCTTTATGGAGAACTGCGTTATTTTTATTGTCTATTGCAAAAAAATAACACAAAAAAACTATATATATATATACACACATATATATTTATGGGTGTATCGAGACTAGTTGGTCATTATGGATAACTAAGTTGCACTAAAATTGGGTGAGCAGGCAAGGCATGTCACCCAGGTTGTGTGACAATTATTTTATATAAATGTATATATATATTCCCTCCACCACCCCTCCTTTACGGAGGACTGCTTTATTATTAATATCCATTGCGAAAAAAAAACACAAGAAAAAGAAAAAATATCTATATATATATACATATATATATATATATATACATATATACATATATATATACACATATATACATACATATATACATATATATATATACATATATACATATATATATATACATATATACATATATATATATATACATATATACATATATACATATACATATATACATATATACATATACATATACATATATACATATATACATATATACATATACATATATACATATATACATATACATATATACATATATACATATATATATATATATATATATATATATATATATATATATATATATGGGTGTGTCGAGACTAGATGGTCAGTATGGATAACTAAGGTGCACTAAAATTGGGTGAGCAGGCAAGGCATGTCACCCAGGTTGTGTGACAATTATTTTATATATATGTATATATATATTCCATCCACCATCCCTCTTTTATGGAGAACTGCGTTATTTTTATTGTCTATTGCAAAAAAAAAAAAAAACTATATATATATATATATATATATATATATATATATACATATATATTTATGGGTGTATCGAGACTAGATGGTCATTATGGATAACTAAGGTGCACTAAAATTGGGTGAGCAGGCAAGGCATGTCACCCCAGTTGTGTGACAATTATTTTATATAAATGTATATATATATTCCCTCCACCACCCCTCCTTTACGGAGGACTGCTTTATTATTAATATCCATTGCGAAAAAAAAAACACAAGAAAAAGAAAAAATATCTATATATATATACATATATATATATATATATATATATGGGTGTGTCGAGACTAGATGGTCAGTATGGATAACTAAGGTGCACTAAAATTGGGTGAGCAGGCAAGGCATGTCACCCAGGTTGTGTGACAATTATTTTATATATATATGTATATATATATTCCATCCACCATCCCTCCTTTACGGAGAACTGCGTTATTTTTATTGTCTATTGCAAAAAAAAAACAGAAAAACTATATATATATATATATATATACATATATATTCATGGGTGTATCGAGACTAGATGGTCATTATGAATAACTAAGGTGCACTAAAACTGGGTGAGCAGGCAAGGCATGTCACCCAGGTTGTGTGACAATTATTTTATATATATGTATATATATATATATATTCCCTCCACCACCCCTCCTCTACGGAGGACTGCTTTATTTTTATTTCCATTGCAAAAATAAAACATTTTAAAACACAAAAAAAAAAAAAAACGAAAATAATAATAATAAAAATTATTTTGAATGTGTATTCAAATAAGTTTGAATGTGTGTGAACTATATATAAATATATATATACACATGCATATACAGAAATATATACACACACACACACATATATATATATATAAAGACACACACAGACACACACTCACATAAACACATACACACACTGTGTACAGTCTTATGCAAAGGTTTGGCACCCCTTGACAAATAACATCTTTTCAATTACAAAAGCAACAATATCAGTTAATACAGTCTCTTTAGGAACTGGGGGGAAAATACACAATATTTTCAGCAAACATTGATGAATAGTTACTTTTTATGCCATAAATTGAACAAAATTACAAAATAAAAACATTATTATGGCACTCTGCAAAAGTTTGGGCACCCTACGTAATCAGTACTTAGTAACACCTCCTCTGCCAGATATCACAGCTTACAAGCGCTTCTTATAGCCAGCTGAAAGGCTTTCAGTTCTTGTACTTGGGATTTTCTCACATTCTTCCTTGCAAAAGGCTTCTAGTTCTGTAATATTCTAATATATCAAGGGCTGTATTGTCAAATAGGAGATCGGCAGCATTCTCCCACCTGAGAAAACTGTACTACAATGCCCTTGATAGTGTGTAGAAACACACTCGTCAGCTCTAGTCCTCCTGTAACAACGCAAAAGGACTGGCAACCCTCAGGTATTTATGCGTGCGATTGTATGATAAATTCACCCTGACAGTCTCACACTTCTCTTGGTACCAACAGGTCTCATGGAATATATAAAAGGCAACTGCAACAATTATACTCGGCACTAAACATCGAGGCACGGAAATGCAGCAGAGCTTGTGTATTTCTCAGGATGCATTCTAGTAAAATGCCCGGAAAATGAGCTAAAGACATATTTCAAGGGGCACTATATAAAACCGATGGAAATTTTACTGATTAAATAAAAGGAAAAGCATTGTTTGAAAAATCACAAATGTTTCTAAGATTCAATGCATCGCTTTTTGACCACATCATAGCGATGAACACATCATTGTTCCTGACAATGTCCTAATACAGAAATAAAACTTTATGTTGGTAAACTCAAAAAGCCTTCAGCTGTCACACTGGCTAACGATCTCAAACGATTATAAAGCAGCATTTTGAAAAGCGCTGTTTTAAAATAACAGCTACAACACTTACCTTGTCTTCTGGCCAAATGCTTTTCACGGCTTGGCACTCCAACGGTGCTGAAACGAAATTTGTATTTCCTCCTACCTCATTTGCCCTTCAGTTCTTGTTTTCTCCCTTTGGATGTTTTTTTCCTTCTTCTTTGGATATTGTTTTTTATTTTTGTTTGTTTTTTTTACTTTGCATGTTTTTCCTTCTTCGGATATTATTTTTTTGGCTTATTTTTTTAGACGATGTTTTTTTCGTCTTCTTTAAAAAATTTTTTTTTTTCATCCTTTTGATGTTGTTTTACGGAACAAGAGCCGTACAGTGCTACTCTATCAGGAGGTAGCGCCAACTGAACGCCTTGAAGCAGTACCCAGCTCTTTTATAGGGAGCGTCAACCCGAAGTCAAGTTCTAGAACGTTGCACTCACTTTTCATTGGTTTCCCAGCTATGCTGTCAGAATAATGTTTGCTGATTGGTCGAAAATTTTAAAACGTACCCGAGTACTGTAAAAAAACTCAAGATCTTGCTACCCTACGGAGCACCCATAAGGTGATTTTTTTTATACGTTATATGCAGCTATTTGTAGCAGGCCGTAATTAGACTAATCCACCCTTTGTCAATAAAGCCAACAAGAGAACAGGTTGCCCAAAGTTTGCTCAGGTACACGCCACAGCACAACCTTAAAAACACATCCAGCACAAATCACACTAGTGAATGACACAGCAAATCACAGCAATAAAAAAGACCCCTATGGGCAATCCAGCACCCAGACTACAGGTGCCAAAAGGCCCAGCCTGCCTAATAATGAACCCAAAATATACATACAACAAAGAAAAAGACACAAACAAAAAAGAAAATAAAACTAGCCAGCTGCTCCCACTAAACCCCGCTCCCGAGGCCACTAAGCCGGCTGGCTTGATAATACACGATACAACCTCAGATAAAACATATTAAAGCAACACCAGGGAGGTTTACAACCTGATCCTTAAAATTATCGACCCGTAATTCCACCTTGAAAACCCCTAAAGAACAGTAGTTTACCCCATGACTCACTGCCCCATTCAAACAAAAAAAAAACAGGTTTTTGGGGTAACCTTTAGGTCAGCTCTTCAAAACCAGGTATGAGGACTCTTCAGCTAATCAGTCCTCTAATTAGAAATCTAATTAGGGAGTTGCAGCGAAAACCTGCATACACACCGGCCCTTTGCGGATAAGATTGTTCACCCCTGAAACAAGCAAACAGAAAGGCTGCTACACTGCAAATTCAATATGCCCGCCGATGCTCCACCAAATCTATCAGGACCCTGCCTGTCTTTCCCGTGCCTGCTCCTTTGCCAATATGCCCTACCATCGGAACATGCACAGCCATCTCGCCCCGGCTATGCCTCCAGTCCGAACTGCAGTTCCTATACCTGCCTATAATTGCCTGGCTACAATCCATCCCCCAAAATGAAATTGATGACCCAACGATCACAGCTAAGAATTCTATCCCCAAACCACTGGTCTTCCTCCCCAACCGAACGATCATTCACTGACCGTGGTAACTTATAAGGGTTGGTATGATGACCAGTGGTGGACCTCACCGAACGTTTAACTGGTCTCTACACCTCGGGGGGGACATAACCTCCTCCATTATACGAGGCCTACTTGTGGATGCTCTATTGCGACCCCTCCCACCAGCCCTGTCCCCGTAAAATCACAGAGTCCTCATCCGATTCCATTTCTGTTGCCCCTGTGGGCAACCCAGACTCAGGAGACATTACCAGAACATCTTCCCCTGACATAACAACCCCCTGTGGTACTGGACGCAACTCTGTTCGGTGAACTTGACGGACAACCCCGTCCCCCTCCATTGGAGTTGCAGAGTAAACTGCACCCTGATCTTGGGGACACCGAACTACCATATACAAACAGGCATCCCAATGATCCTGTATTTTACCTCGAACATGGTTCCGCAAACACACCAGCTGACCTTCATCAAACCCCTAATCATTAACCAACTCATTGTGTTTCCGATTTCGTGGTGTGGCTTGTTCCTCCAACTAAGCCTTCACATACTCTTGAAGCACCTGCAAACTTTCCTGATGGTTTTGTACCCATTCCTCCAAAGGTCCACCATACTGACTGATCCCGGCAGGAGCCTGAAGATAGTGTATCGGTAATCGAGGCTCACAGCCAGACCTTAAATAAAAAGGCATCATCCAGTCATTTGGTGGGGTGTAGTATTGTAAGCTTCTCTGCTGGAGGAAGTGTGTGAAGCAAATTGTGCAAAAAAAATATTAAAGCAACACCAGGGAGGTTTACATCTAGATCCTTAAAATGATCGACCTGCAATTCCACCTTGAAAATCCAATTACCATATAAAGGATACAAGATGTAAAGATGACAAATGACATGGCACACATTTGTTGTTTAGACTGTTGTGTCAGGTTAATTGAAAGCTGAAGGATCTTAGTGTTTACTAGTCTAAGTAACAGAATGTCTAAACACTGTGCTTGCCTTTATGGGTTTTTAAGCAGAACATATAGGTATAGAAACATATTAACATTACGTTTCACGATTCACTGACTGGAGAATAGGAGAATATACACATCAATATTACTACTTAAGTTAACTAACCCTAATCCCAACCCCTATTGGCACGGAGCCCGCCAGGGTTCAGGTGAGATATAAATCTGTAATCTGTATCAATGGTTTTGCTATCCATACCCACCCTATTAATGTTAGCTTCCCAGGGTTTCTTGTTAGACAAGCTCTGTGTCTCTCTATACCCCCATTTACTGCACGACTGATTGTCCATTTATAAAGAATCAAATAGGGTGAAGATGGTTTTAGTTTACAATTACTCTGGAAGGTGACCAGATTAAAAAAAACTAAATACCATGCCTACGTGTATGTAATCTCCATCACAGTCCCCATTTTCCCCATAATCCTCGTTTTGATAGTGCCAATTTGTGTAATGTGAGTTTTTTTTTTTTTTTAAAAACTGTTATAGAAGAACATACTGGATGCCACATGTGTACAATTACCCCTTTCTAATTAGTGGGGTCCGTTGTGTCAGCTACAGCCTTTACTAACATACACATAAGTATACAGTCTTACAGCACTTTTGTTTTCCTTTTGTATTTAATGGTTTTCCATTTAGGGGGCAGCATGGTGGTGCAGTGGTTAGCACTGTTGCCTCACACCTCTAGGGCCCGGGTTCGAGTCTCCACCTGGGTCACATGTGTGTGGAGTTTGCATGTTCTACCCATGTCATCGTGGGGTTTCCTCCGGGTACTCTGGTTTCCCCAACAGTCCAAAAACATGCTGAGGCTAATTGGAGTTGCTAAATTGCCCATAGGAGTGTATGCGTGAGTGAATAGTGTGTGAGTGTGCCCTGCGATGGGCTGGCCCGCCATCCTGAGTTGTTCCCTGTCTCGTGCCCATTGCTTCCGGGATAGGCTCCAGACCCCCCGCGATCCAGTAGGATAAGCGGTTTGGAAAATGGATGGATGGATGGATGGACAGTTTTCCATTTGAGGAATTAGCAAAAAACTGCAGTGCATGATGGGTAGGATCTAAAGGCTGCCTAACGCCCTTAATTTGTTTGCAATTTCGCCAGGTAGGCTACCTTCTTTAAACTGCGTTTTGCTAGACTACACATTTCGAGATGTTTTATTGTAGTCTTGGTAAATATATATATATAGTTTAGCCTAACCCAGCCACTTAAGGGAGCAAGCCAGCTCAGGTAGGTGCCAGTCCCAAGCCCGGATTAATGGAGAGGGTTGGCGTCAAGAAATAAAGAGAAATAAAGACAACTAATACTCCTAGTTTGCGAGATCTGACTGCAATGGCAGCACTGCTACAAGGGTGTGGATAAATCTATACAAATATCACCTGCATGCACATTACTTCTTTTACAATAACCAACTCCTGATCCATACTGTTAGTCGTGAAAAAAAAAACTATCGTGTACATAGAGGCCCTGTGTAAAAAGATAACTGCCAAGGAAAAGATCAAAAACATTTATTTCAAGGATACAAAGTTTTTATGGTCATGTACAGTGTACAGTGCAATTCTTATTTGATTAACTTGAATGTCTCCACAGACTAGACGATTAAACAAATAAAGCAGCGCAACATTACAATAACTAATAACAAATAAACAAAGCTCACGAGTACTATTACAGTATTTATATCATTTATTTAAACTTAATTTTACCAGGTAAATTAACTACAAAGCAGTTACCACTGCTTTACCTGCTTCTCGGGAGAAATAGCAGATATACGTCATGTATGTGACTAAATTCTTAAGCCAATAAGGGCAAAGTTGTGTCGTAATGGAGGCGGATCCAGTTTGTGCAGCCGGTTAAAGACACTACGGGCATGTAAATGGAGAACGAAATTATAGTTATACCGAATCTCCTACACACAATACCAAGGTTACCAACTTTGGTCAGCTGACCGGAGTGAGACGTTCAATTCCCGTAAGATTTCTTTGCGCCAGCCTGAGAGTCTGAAAACACGTCACACCAGATGCATGAGAGATGGAAACCTGGGATATTCAGTCGAATCAGATCAAATATGATGCTAAGTTAGTACTAAGTTAAAATATGTTCCGGACTTGTAACATGCACCCATGATTTGGAACAGTCAGCAGGCTGTCTCTGGCCACGCCCCCTACACTCGGTCCGGCCCCTGGCTTTTCCTGAATTCTGATTCCTTTAGATAAACATTGACTTCATTGATATTGTTATTGATTTATCGACAGACCATCATACGTTTTAGACGTTATAATAACAACACTCTATTGATCCCCAAAGAGAGAAATTCTCTCCTTGCCTGCCCCCTCTTACTGTCCATGATACACAAGCACATATGTAGAAAAACGTCAGCTTGGAAGCCAAGGCTGGACTTAACCTACTCCTTAGGGTTCAACTGGAAACTGCCCCATGGCCGAGCGGTCTAAAGCCTCCTGCGCAGCGAAAATGGCCTTTCAAAGTAAGGGGTATTCTATTCTCCGAAGTAAGGCGTGGGTTCGAATCCAACTTCCGACAAAAGTTCTTCAATCGCTACAGCAGAATTTGAGCCACTGATCGGCTTTAATTGCTTTGTTTTATTTTTGCGTTTCAGGCAAAACTACATAACACTTAAGAGGTGCAGGATGATCTGTCTTGCTCTCGCGAGGTTTTTGTACGACGTGACATGGTGACATAATGCAGCGGACGATAAAAATCTAACCACAATGCATTGCGTCAGGACCAGAATGTATTGCTTTAAGCCAGCGCTGTATGTGGGTACATGAAGTGGAAAGCACCCAATAACAAACATAACATTTAAAAAAAATCTACAAACTAGTGGGAATATAAAATAAAATAAATGTGTCTGGGCAAATTGGTAAGTTAAATTAAATCGTTTTAAGCAGTGTTAAGCAGTGTGTGGTTTTAAACACGAGTAGCATGTACCGTGTTGACGGCGCATGAACGTATCTTGGCAGCACATGTAAAACTTAGATTTGCAAGCGGGATGTGAAACAGCATTTAGGTGTTTAAAACAGCAATAGAGTGCGTGTTTGTTCACGCAGTTACAATGTTTAGTTGTTATTTCTGTGGAACATCAGTGCAAACCCTTAGGGAACATGTTTTACATGTCAAACTTCACCGTCATGAACCACGATGCGTGTTCAAGTGTGGCGCTACAGATTGCCACAATACGTTTCGTTCATATGGGGAATTTAAGGCTCATTTTTACCGTAAACATAACACAGATTCATATATTGATACTACAAATGCCCTTACGGTGTTTACGTGTAATATGTCTATGTGCCAGCGCCAATGTCGCGATGTCAGATCACTAACAGCTCACTTAAAGGAACATATAGCCGAAGGACGTGTTGTGACATGTCCGGTGACAGGATGCGACCATACGTTCACTGTGAGATCGTCGTTTACAGCCTACATGTCCAGGAAACACAGACAATGTTCTGTGGACAGTATAAGAGATCTTAATAAGGAGACAGTTTCTCAGTTTCTTGAAACTGAACCGTTAGTTACAGGCCCTACAGAGAGATTTAGTGAGACTGATGAAGGTGAAGTCCATCTTACAGAAAATTTCAGTGACCTTTTTCTTAGAAATATTTCTCTTTTCTACTTGAAATTACATGGGCAGTTTCTTCTGCCAGCATCAACTATACAAAATATTATTGAAGAGATGCTAAGCATACATGAACTAGGACAGACATATACTTTGAATAAATTAAGTGCATTCCTGAAAAGTGACTTAACTGAATTAACAGATGAGGTTATTGGTAGTATATGTGATGTTGTGAAGGAATCTGACCTTTTCACCATTAGTCATGAAGGACCAATGAGAACCAATTTTTCAAGAACTAGGGCTTTTAAACAGATGTTTAGATACACAGAACCTGTAAAGTTGTACTTAGGAAGGGATGAAACAAGGTCACAGAGGTTTGCCTACTATGTTCCATTGAAAGACACTTTGAGACATTTACTGGAGTCAGACTTATGGCAGAATTGTGCTGCACAGGGTACATACGTACCATACACTGATGTGCTTTGTGATGTCAGTGATGGTCAGGTATATAAAAACAATGAGTTCTTTTCTCAAAACCCATCATGTCTAAAACTAATTCTATATCAAGATTCTTTTGAGGCGGTGAACCCATTAGGTTCAGCAAAAAGCAGCACAAAGTAGTAGCTGTATATTTGTCTCTGGCTAATTTACCACCTCATCAAGTACAGACCACATGTCACTTGTAATGCTGTGTCAGGAAAAAGACTTCAAACACTTTGGCCATGACAAAGTTTTCTCAAGGCTCATTGCAGACTTAAAAGACCTGGAAGACAATGGAATAACGGTGGCAGAGGAAAAAGTTAAAGGGACTGTTTTGTGCATTGCAGGGGACAATTTGGGGTCTCATAATATCGGTGGATTTACAGAAAATTTTAGTTTTTCTGAATATTTCTGCAGGTATTGCCGGACAACCCGAACAGATTTTCAAACAGATCCAAATGCATTTTACAGTCTGAGGAACAACAAAACGTTGAAGGTATAATATCTGAGTTTTAATTCATTGAATTACTTCGATGTTTGTATGCCTGGCCTGCCACCTTGTTTAGGCCATGACATTTTTGAGGGTATCCTTTCCTATGATTTAGCCCTTTACCTGAAGTACTTCATCAAGCAAAAAAAGTGGTTCACTTATTCAATTCTGAATAGACGCATTAAGAAATTTAAGTACAGTGGCTCTGATGTGTTGAGTAAGCCATGTGCAGTAAACTCCAATGGAGTAAAGCTTTATGGTCAGGCTGTTCAGAACTGGAATTTTCTAAGACTTCTTCCTGTGATCATGTGTGACAAGGTGAAAGAGCCCACAGATGATGATTGGCAGTTGACCCTTCAGCTAAAAGACATTGTGGAGCTGATTTGTGCACAGAAAATTTTATTGCCAGAGGTTGCATACCTTGACGTTCTTATCCAAGAATATCTTGCTTGTAGATTTTCTTTCTTTCCAGGACATAGGTTAAAGCCTAAGCATCACTACTTGCGACACTACCCTGCACTGATTTTAAAGTTTGGTCCTTTGATCAGGTTGTGGACAATGCGATTTGAAAGTAAATAAGGCACCATGGCAACAACAGTCAGAACAGCATCCAGTTCACAGCTAGTTTTAAAAATTGCTTTAACGCAGAGTGATTACAGGAAATAGGTGTACTGCTTAATATTAATTAAATTATTAAAATGTGCTAATAATAGACATATTTGTCAGTCAGACATTGTGCTTTTTAAAGAGCAGAAGGGATACATTAAATTACGATTATATTGTCCTTACTGTATATATTTTTACATTTTTCCCCTCAATGATTGTCAAGTGATCACAATTCTTACTGTGCTTTACCCCTCACTTGATAGAGATGTACCAAAACTGAACATATAACTGGATTTCACTCAGAATAACCAGGCCTTCTTTTTGGACTCTTTATCCCTTTTTATTTTATCTTCGCTTTCCTCAAGCCAGGCATTTACAGGTGAAAAACCTTAAACCACAAAACACCAACTTTCACCAATCTATCTTATGAGCAAACACAAAATTTTACTTTAAATGCATATATATATATATATATATATATATATATATATACATACACACAAAATATACAATGAATGACCAATCTCAGCTTCAAATTTCCACACAATTATACATAACTTGTTCTGAATAAAATTCCTCCAAACATCAAAGTTTAAGATCAAACCACTGGGGAAACACATAAATGAGTTACTCAACGCAATAAATTGCAATGAAAAGCTAACCAATTAGACAATCGAACAATAGGTTTAACACTTCTGCCCATATGAATTATTAAAAGGAAAGTTCACCCTTAATACTTTTTTTTTTTCTTTTTAGCGATTTAATATTTAACTTTTAGATAAACTAAAAATAGAACCCCCCCTTTTAAACCGCATTAATGCAAACATCTGAATCAATAAAACAGCATTCCACATATTGTCATTAAGACACTTACAGCACACCATTTATTCCTAATACAGTCAAATACCACAACTCATATAATGTTACAAGCCAGCACCAGCGCCTCAATGCCTCATTAGCGCACCCCATTAAGAAATAAACCCCACTCGCAACAGGTAGTGCTTGCTACAAATAACATTTGCAACAAAGTCCAACACGCATGGTTCATGGTCTTACCGGCTGTCCGTTCAGAGTCTACTTTTCAGTACACAATCGCAGCACAGTTCCAGAAGCACTTGGTGTAGATTTGACCCTTTGCTTGTCGCGCTACCAATGCGTTTTGCCGACTTTATCCAAAATAAAGAGCAGGTGCGTCCGTTAATGCCTTCCCCTCGGGTGCACACAGGTGAGTAAACTTTGGTTCCGCATGACCACTTGCGTGAACGACGTAACCAACTTTGGTTCCGCATGACCACTTGCGTGAACGACGTAACCACTTGCTGGAATGACGTTCATCGCAACAATGATATAAATATTTTCTCCCCTGACATATAATCAGTGTAAGCACACAAACACATTGGCCGGTTATCCTATTCATTCAGTTCCACGGACAGTGACCTGTGTTACTGTGCTGTGACATCTGGTTCCTTCATTGGCTCTGTATATTTCTATAAATGACTAAATGGCTCTGTTGTAGAAATTTCCAGCCAGAGACTTGGTTCCTATATAACGAGAAGATTTTATTTTTACTCGGACTGAGAAGCTACAGAAAATCATCTCTGCATGTGATCTCCCCTTTACTGCTCAAGCAGAGCACACGCACATCAGCAAGTGTCAAGGCAGCAAGTGCATACAAACAACTTCTCAGGGCCTTCAGGAAGAGTCAGACTGCGGTGTCATTCAGAGATACCATTGTCTAAGACTTGCACTAAAACATTCTATGCACTTGGGCATATTTAAACAAAGTAGTATGGTACCTATGTCAGAATCCATCCCTGCCTTGTCCTGTTCACATGTCACTGGCCATCCTATTCTCTCCTCTGTCTTGTACCCCTTAGCCCATAGTGTGTTTGCCTGCTCATCGGGCCACCATGTGGCTTAACGGGCCAAGTGGTTGGCCACCGTGCCTGACTCCCCTTTTGATTGTGGGTTTTGAGGATATCAGTGGGTCTGTGTTTTCATGATTGTCCCCCAGGCCACCATGCAGCTCAGCCCTTGATTCCAACTACAGTAGCAATCAGGTGGTTCTCGGTCTACTAGGACTGTATAACAGGATTCTTCACCCATTCTATCTTTACTCCTTCAGCCGCATACATGAGTCAGACCTATAGGTTATTCAAATTCCGTCCTGCCAAATTTACTGGACAGGAAGTGGACACTGCAAATGAATGTGTGAATACGCCAATACCTACATCTTTACAAGTTACATTAAGGGGTTTGGTACAGTAAATGGCTGTGAGGTGGGATTTCTTCTTGATGTCTGTTTGTAGCCCGTCCACCAGCAGCTGCTGCTGTATTTATCACACCAAGCAGGGAAAGTATATTGCTAAATTTTCCTTAGTTCAATTACGCTTGATTAAGCTAATTAAGCCGGCTATGTTATTTACATTCAGAAGGATGCCGCCATATTGGGTTATACACAGATGCCACGATAGCTCACACTCACATTCCCTCTTCATTATTTTTCTAAACACACTCTATCCTGCCTTGTCACCTGCAACAAGATCTCACTCCCTGTAGCAATAAAAGTCTTTCTTATGATTGAGCAGATTTCTGCTTCTCTCCTAACCATGGGCATCCAAAGTAAGATGAAGCAAAATGTTAGGAAATTTGATAACACATGGTTACTCTTTTGGTAACAGTGACTTTGGTTTTATTTTGATAGATGTAAACTACATAATATGGTCTTAACCTTGTTTTCTGTCCTAAAAGCAAACTTTTATGTTACAGGAGAAAAGTGCACAGCTGCTTGGATCAACCCCAGCTAATCAGCGCATATGGGAATCTTTTCAAAATACCATGTGAGTCTTATGCAATTTACCCAATTAATATAAGCTCTTTAGATGACGCTTAAATAATCAATTCCCATCAACTTAGTGTCAAAACACAAACTCAGTGGCAAAAAAGTGAAGGGCAACAGACTAAGTTGTGAAAATGAAATCTGCATGTGATGAAAGGGCATGTGACTGTATCGCGATGATTATAATCATCAGATCAAACGGACCACGGAGTTGGCGGTATGGTCACACTGCTGGTCCCATGTCAGTAGGGTATAGCACACCCCTGGGCCCGGATACTACTAGGATGTCACTGGTGTACCACTGTGCCGTCAGAGTGTGGTGTGTCACTCCACAGCATTGGCAGGATTGCTCCTCTCCCTGCAGCGCCACCATACGCACATGACGGTCATCTGTGGTACTGCAGAACTGAGATGTATCGCTGAACATGGTAGGACGCCAGTCGTCATCAGTCCATCAGTCCATGCCTCCCAGTGACTACACCACTCCAAACGCAACCGTTTCTGTGCTATTGTGAACGGCAGCCTATGCATGGGACGGTGAACCCGTAGTCCAGCTGATGCCAGTCATCGCGACACGATGATATAGGGTGTTGTAGAGAGTCCAGTAGCTGTGTCCATATATCAGGCGCAGGTGTCATGGGGATCTGTGATGCTTGGAGCACAATCCGACGATCCTTCCTTGGCGTGGTCTGTCTTGGATGACCAGAAACTTCACGACGTGTGTGGATGCCTCACGTGCCCATTGGTTTCAATATCAGGCCACTGTGATATCCGCATGGCCCACATGCAATTGCAGCACATGACCACCTGGCTTCATGTAAACCCGCAATGCAACCCTATCAAACTCCGTCAAGTGCCGTTAACACTGTCTAATGTGACTACGAGGCATCCTGTGTCTGGTGATTAAACATGCCAACTCCTTGCAATTTGAATCATTTACATATCCATCACTGGTCTGCACATGTACCAGATTACATCTTTAATCGGATAGTTACTTCTGGGTTCTCAACTTTTTTTTTCATAATACCCCTTAAGTGTATATGCCCTTCACTGATGAGAAATTCATCAACATCTAAGTCCTACATTCATGTACAATGCATATTAAATGAATATTTTGTCACTATTAGTTTTGATGTATCATTCTTTGAATGCACTCAATTGAATCATGGACAGTGGTTCCACATGGAAAAAAATGAATATTCCGAAAAGGAAAAATCCTTCTTCGGTTGATACATTCACTTTGTGTTCTGAGAATTTTTCCCTTGAGTGCCTTGTACAGTATGTCTAGTGTGTTTTTGGTGTGAATGTGGCCATAATCATACAAGGAAAAAACCACTGACTTGTAGTGAACATGTAAAACCGCAACATGCAGTGTCATACGTAACTGAAATAAGAAATGCTGGATTGCCTGAGTTGCATGCGTGCATGTTTTTTAATATGGGCAACATGGTTCCCTGAGATGCCTCAGTGTTGCTCACCGCCATCTCTAACACACAACCTCACAAACCATCTTAAAACTACTGAAAGAAATAATTGGCTACACTGCAGCTCCACTGTTTTGTTTGGCACCCCTGCATGTCCTGCATTGTGTGGGGAAAAAAGCTGAAGGCTGAGGAATGTTACATAACACAGCTAGAATGTAAAAACTCTCTCTGGTGTAATTCACTGCGTAAAACCAATGGTCCTAAGTGTGGTGTCTTCTTCATAACACTCCCTGATGTTTGTGTCCGTGACCATGAGATAGGGTGGCTGCTTTTCTTCCTTGCTTTCCTTGTATTCCTACGTTTCCTCCCCAGCCTTGGTTGGTAGGTCAGGCAGCATCACCTTGTTTTAATAGACCCAGGTGCAATTTATCTTGAAATTAGACTCAAGTGCAGAAAATGTTCTATCAGAAGTCTTTGACAATCTCTGAATTACACAGAAATCTGACTTCTTCTGAAGCTGTGAAATTGTTCATCTGTATTTGCTGCATTGGTACTTGTTGATGTGCGTGTGCCCTGCTTAAGGAGTAAAGGGGAGATGACATGCAGAGCTAGTTTTCTGTAGTTTATTTTCTTTGTCTGAATAATAATATTCTCTTCATATAGGAACCCAGTCTCTGGCTGGAAATTTCTACAATAGAGCCATTTAGTTATTTCTAGAAAAATATTTAGAGCCAATGACCTGATGTCATAGTAACACAGGTCACTGTCCGTGGTGCTGAATTCTCTACTTGATGGGCTGGTGCTGAATGAATAGGCCAGGTGTCTGTGTGCTTCCACTGACTGGCACCCAGACATATAATGACTTTTAACAATGAAGGGGGAAAAGTCCAGACAGGAAATTAGTCAACAGTAATTAGTAATCAAATATAGTTCTCATTTATCATTATGTAAATTTCAAAAACCTTTTCTGACTATTAATCTGCACGTTGCAATAATTTAATATTAACTAACTTGCTGTAACGTAAAGTGAAAAACAAGTTTTAAAACTAGCTGTGAAATTTTTGATGCTGTTGACCTGAATGTTGTTGCCAGAGCCTTAGGATACGTCTCTACACATAAGTGAGGGGATGGATGCACTATTCTATGGAGGCTTCTGAAGAGAATTATTATCCCAAATTTAAATTGAGAGAGATGATTAATTCCTTTTTAATGCAGTCTGCCTTAAGAGCCCCTGTTCTGCCGTTGATCTTTTGCATGGATGCTATCATGTATTAGTTTACTCTATGAAATTTAGTTTGAATTTTGATCACATGTCAAACTAAAGCATTTTGGACTGGATTCCTGAGTTCTTTTTAACGCTGTTAAGTTACATTTTTATTTCAGCATAATTACAAGTTCCCGCAGGGAAGAAATAAGTCAGTTACTTAATAAATGACTATAAAGTAGTTGCTGCAGTATATATTCCATAAATTTACTGAACTGGAGTTTTATGCATCCTTACAAAGTAATAACTGTATGTGTTCTTTAAGTATGAAAGAGTTTAGGACATTGTCACCTGCAGTGGACGGCCACGTGTCCCCATAATTATAACTTTAGATTATATTTCTGCATGACTGAGTATTCACTGAGTACCTGGTAGTGTTGGATGATATTTACGTCTCATATTTACCATTTATGTCAGTCTTCAAAGTGTGTGGATTATTAAGGTTGGTCTTGGTTGTTTTCTTCCCTGGAGAAACAGAAGTTTAATGCCATGATGCCACAGCAGCTCGCCGTTCCTGTCAGTACGGTGGAGGTAAGAGTTTGAAACATTCATCAGCCTGTCAGCTACGCATCTCGCCTGGACATGGGACTCAGCTTTTATTCTTCCATAATACCGCGTAAGTACCTCACTCTACTCAATCTCAGTACTGTTTAAGGGTAAATAACTTTTGTCACTGACTGCCAGAGATTATGGCAATTAAATGGAAAATATGAAGCAGACATATGAAATACAGTGGGCTGTTTGCAGTAAGTTGGGCTTAGGGTTAGTAATGGGGCTTTTTCCACTGACTTCTGCTTCTGTGCCCTTTCTTCACACTGCTGTTCAACTGTCCTCTTTATAGGAGGGAGGAGCAGCGCAAATGCAGCCGACAGATATAAAGCCATGTGCTGGCAGCAGACGCTTCGCACCCCTTAATAGCATATCTGTTGCTGGTAAGACTGTCTGTGCTGCCGGTCATCTCAGTAACCAGGTGAAACTCCCCAGGCAAGATCAGGACAATGTTGTGTTGAGTTTCAGTGAGTTTCCTGTGTGTAAAGCCAGTTTTGGGGTCAATGTGGAGCCTGGTCCAGTCATGAGCTGGGGAGACGTGACCAAGGCTGCACTGTTACTCTTGTGTGTCTTTTCATTCAAAACTCTTTTTTTTTTTATTTCCCCATAGTGTCCATCATCTTGAGCAGCACCGGCTGTCATTTAGCACAAAAGATGCCTGTTCAGTTTTCCATCTGAACAAGGGCCCTCTGGACCCAGGTGTGCACTACATGAGCACTTTGTTCCTGACTCCTTATCAGCGTTTACATTTACACTCTCAGCCAGTCTTTAATCTGCAAAGTTACGCTTGGTGAGATTTATACAGACACGAGTAAAGAGGATTTTTTCACTTTTCCCAAATTCCCTCTAAGTCTGTATTTTCACCTCTTGAATGCTGGGATTTGTAGGCCCAGCTCTTCACCATGTATAACAACATCACCCTCAACGCTAGAGAAACCAAGGAGCTGATCCTGGACTTTCGCAAACGGATGACTCCCCAAAGTCCTATCTACATCGCAGAGGATGCTGTAGAGGCTTCAACAGCTTCCAGTTCCTCGGGCACACAGCTTCTGGCGGTCAAAGGCATCGTCTTCAGGTGCTGCCTCAGAAAAGCAAGCAGCACCTTGAGAGACTCTAGCCACCCAGCACTGTCACTTTTCACCTTCCATCCATCCATCTGCACAAGCATTTCCAGATTTAGAGACAAGTTTCCTCCCCATTGCTGTTAACCAGCCAGTGACGCTGACATTTCCTCACACTGCCACTGTTACCTCATTCTGTACTGTTACTGTGTCTGTCTATGCTGGTGCCATTACTTTAATTTTATTTATATAGTATTATCACTGGTTATACTGTTGAGGTGCAACTACAGACAATTTTTCTTTGAATTAATCTAGCGACTATTTTCCCAAGCTGTTGATTCATCAAAACTATTATTTTTCCTCCAGAAAATCAGATTGACCGTTTAAGTTAATATTATTTTAAGAACAACACAAACTACGTCATTGCGGGGTTTTAGATAATGGACACTATACAGATATTTTTTTCGCCCACCATTCAATAAGCAGATAAGTAACTTGTCTAAAATATTTAGATTTGTATTGTGATCCCCAAAAGTTAGTAATCTGTATAAAATCAGTGTATTTTTGTTTTTTAAATTTGATTCTGTAAATCAATGTACACTGAACAAAAATATAAACGCAACACTTTTGTTTTTGCTCCCATTTTTCATGAGATGGACTTAAAGATCTACAATTCATTCCAGATACACAATATTACCATTTCTCTCAAACATTTCTCACAAATCAGTCTAAATGTGTGATAGTGAGCACTTCTGCTTTGCTGAGATAATCCATCCCACCTCACAGGTGTGCCACATCAAGATGCTGATCTGACATCATGGGTAGTGCACAGGTGTACCTTATACTGCCCACAATAAAAGGCCACCCTGGAATGTGCAGTTTTGTCTCACAGCAAAATGCCACAGATGCCACAAGCATTGAGGGAGCGTGCAATTGGCATGCTGACAGCAGGAATGTCAACCAGATCTGTTGCTCGTGCATTGAATGTTCATTTCTCAACCATAAGCCGTCTCCAAAGGCGTTTCAGAGAATATGGCAGTACATCCAACCGGCCTCACAACCGCAGACCACGTGTAACCACACCAGCCCAGGACCTCCACATCCAGCAGGTTCACCTCCAAGATCGTCTGAGACCAGCCACTCAGACAGATAATGCACGGCCCCATGTTGCAAGGATCTGTACACAGTTCTTGGAAGCTGAAAATGTCCCAGTTCTTGCATGGCCAGCATACTCACCGGACATGTCACCCGTTGAGCATGTTTGGGATGTGCTTGACCGGCGTATACGACAGCGTGTACCAGTTCCCACTAATATCCAACAACTTCGCACAGCCATTGAAGAGGAGTGGACCAACATTCCACAGGCCACAATTGACAATCTGATAAACTCTATGCGAAGAAGATGTGTTGCATTGCATGAGGCAAATGGTGGTCACACCAGATACTGACCGGTTCTGAGTCCCCAGACCCCCAATAAAGCAAAAAACTGCACATTCCAGGGTGGCCTTTTATTGTGGGCAGTATAAGGTACACCTGTGCACTACCCATGATGTCAGATCAGCATCTTGATGTGGCACACCTGTGAGGTGGGATGGATTATCTCAGCAAAGCAGAAGTGCTCACTATCACACATTTAGACTGATTTGTGAGAAATGTTTGAGAGAAATGGTAATATTGTGTATCTGGAATGAATTGTAGGTCTTTAAGTCCATCTCATGAAAAATGGGAGCAGAAACAAGAGTGTTGCGTTTATATTTTTGTTCAGTATAGAATAAGCCCAGATTTTAACCTAAAAATTTTCCTCAAATGTTTATTCAGTGGAGATAAGTACAACCTCTAAAGATAGGCCTACACCCGTTTTGGCAGTGTCTCCGGATCCCATGACAAATAATGCCTTCAGTACAT
Source organism: Brienomyrus brachyistius (assembly GCF_023856365.1). Classification (NCBI taxonomy): domain Eukaryota; kingdom Metazoa; phylum Chordata; class Actinopteri; order Osteoglossiformes; family Mormyridae; genus Brienomyrus; species Brienomyrus brachyistius. Next base: position 27,932 of record NW_026043033.1, on the reverse strand, counting down.
CCTCCTCAACCCACACTGAAAGCAGAAGTGCTATGGGCTTTGCAAACGGTTTGCCGACATCACTCCTATACGTCCAATGATGACATTCACACCGTCTCCAGGGTGATGTTCCCTGACTCGCAGGGTCACTTGTGGTAAAGATAAAACCGCTTTTCTTGCGCGATTTGGACTCGCTCCATATATTAAAAGGGAGCTTCGTTGTCATGTTTGACGTAAGTATGAACAGGACCATCAAAAGAAAACAACTGGATGTGCATGTCAGGTATTGGGTGAATTATGAGAATGGCTCTCGAGTGCAGTCCTGGTTCTGGGATCACAGTACATGAGCCACTCCACCGCTGAAGACTTACTGGAGAAGTTTAAGGTAAGCCATTCAATAACATTTAAACTCATTAACGAACCCATGATTTTTAAATATCCATGGTTTATCTTTACATGTGTTTAAATGGGAGAACCATATTTATTGGTAAGCATATTTTAAAGATTTTATTGCTGCTTCATGGCTTTTGCTGCAAAAAAAATAGTTCATTGAGGAAATAGAATGTTTAAGTGTTGTGTAGCAACATGTACAGCTGTTGTACAGGCAAAAACTCTGGCTCAGTCCAAAGGAGGTGGATATAGGAATGGCTGTCATCAAGGTGGGACTTCTGTGAATTCACTGGTATCTTTACATACAAATGTATCAAACAATTGTGAAGTAAAAAATATGTGAATAACATGGAGTTTGAGCTGGTTTGATATGTACAGCTGAGGTAGTGTTAACCTTGGGCTGAGTGTGCAGAAAGATTCTGGAAATTTGACAAACCATCTTTTTGTCAGAGACAGTCAGGAGCCAAAGGCAGTGGAAGTGACCTTGGTGTCCTTCAGATTAAAAAAAATTGCCAGATTGTGCTCTCAAAAATGTGCAAAAAGGCCTTGGATAAATGCCCTCTGAAGTACTCGATTGTACATGAGATGACGTGCTTGGACCCAAACAAAATGCACACCAGCCAGATAACTGTCATGCCCGGCTCGTCCGCTCCTCGTGTGTGCCACGCCCCCTAATTACCCACGTGTGATTTCCTGATCCTGCCCAGTCGTGTCTTGTTTCCTGCTGCCTTGTTCTGTGTATTTAAGTCCTGGTCTCCCCAGTTTGCTTTGTCTGTCATTAATGTCTGATGTTCGTAAGCGTGAGCTGTTTCCCGGTCCCTGTCCTCGTATTAAACTCCCGTTTGCCCCGTATTCCTGCTTCCTGCTTGCCTGCTTGCCCGCACGATCGCCGCTTCACCCGTACCCGATCGTGACAGAATGACAGACCACAAAAGGAAAGGCCCCCGGAGAAGGAGGAGAGGACCGGAGGAGACGATCCGCCTGGGAGCCTGTTCGCTCTCCCGGCTATGGATCACTTCGGAGGAGAATGAGAGGGAAGTACCCGCTCTACCTCCAGCCCGGAAGCTGACCACACACTACCCCGATCCCGTGTGGAAGTACTGGCTCTCCAGTGAGGATGAGGACGAGGAGCCCTTCCTCTACCCTTACCCGGAGCCGATCCTTTCACCGCCTGTTTCTCAGGACATCGCACCACCTCTCGCCGCCGCTGGGCGCCGGAGAAGGAGGAGGAGACCGGCGATTGCCTGTCCCGAGGAGCTCCCTCCGTTAACGCCCACGGACACACAGCTCTCTCCCCCTGCAGTAACCACCCCGGAGGCGCTGCCCGCGCCTCACTTAGGGAAGCCGGTGAACTGCGCCTCCCAGTTCTTTGCCCTCCAGGGGTTGTTCTGGAGGATCTGGGGGGAACTGGTCCCTCCAGTAAGTCCGGAGGTAGCGGGGCTAGCGGAGCGACTCCAGAGGAGCTTTGCAGCATTTACTCCCGCTTCCGACCCCGAGGAGCTGGTGAGTATGGCAGAGGACGTGCGGCAGCTCTTACTGCTCCAGAGGGCTGCAGTCCCCGCTCCCGTGCAGCCGCCATTGGCGGCGGACCCCGCTCCCGTGCAGCCGCCATTGCCGGCGGACCCCGCTCCCGTGCAGCCGCCATTGCCGGCGGACCCCGCTCCCGTGCAGCCGCCATTGCCGGCGGACCCCGCTCCCGTGCAGCCGCCGCCGCCTGCGCAGCCGCCTTCGCTGCCCCCACTGCAGCCACCTGCAGCTCCAGGGCAGGCGCCCCCACTGCAGCCACCTGCAGCTTCAGGGCAGGCGCCCCCACTGCAGCCACCTGCAGCTCCAGGGCAGGCGCCCCCACTGCAGCCACCTGCAGCTCCAGGGCAGGCGCCCCCACTGCAGCCAGCTCCTGTTCCTGACCGCGTTCCTGTTCCTGACCGCGTTCCAGTTCCTGACCGCGCTCCAGTTCCTGCAGAGGCGCCCCCTCTGCAGCCGCCTGCTGCAGCTCCCGGGCAGGCGCCCCCTCTGCAGCCGCCTGCTGCAGCTCCCGGGCAGGCGCCCCCTCTGCAGCCGCCTGCTGCAGCTCCCGGGCAGGCGCCCCCTCTGCAGCCGCCTGCTGCAGCTCCCGGGCAGGCGCCCCCTCTGCAGCCAGCTCCTGTTCCTGACCGCGCTCCAGTTCCTGACCGCGCTCCAGTTCCTGCAGAGGCGCCCCCTCTGCAGCCGCCTGCTGCAGCTCCCGGGCCGGCGCCCCCACTGCAGCCACCTCCAGTTCCTGACCGTGCTGCAGCTCCCGGGCAGGCGCCCCCACTGCAGCCACCTCCAGTTCCTGACCGCGCTCCAGTTCCTGACCGCGCTCCAGTTCCTGACCGCGCTCCAGTTCCTGACCGCGCTCCAGTTCCTGCAGAGGCGCCCCCTCTGCAGCCGCCTGCTGCAGCTCCAGGGCAGGCGCCCCCTCTGCAGCCGCCTGCTGCAGCTCCAGGGCAGGCGCCCCCACTGCAGCCGCCTGCTGCAGCTCCAGGGCAGGCGCCCCCTGACCGCGCTCCAAGTCCTGACCGCGCTCCAGCGGCTCCCGGGCCAGCTGACCGCGCTCCAGTCCCTGACCGCGCTCCAGTCCCTGACCGCGCTCCAGAGGCGCCCCCTCCGCCTGCAGCAGCTCCAGCTCCTGTCCCTTCTCCTCCAGTGACTTTGTCTCTCTCACCCCAGCGAATTCGACCCCGACCTGGGGTCTGTGTCCCGTAAAGGGAGGGGACACAGACGCAGGGCTGGGGTCCCGCCCGCCCTGCCCCCTGGCTCGCCCTGCCTCGCCTGCGCTGGGGCTCGGTTGGCGCCTGCGGGTCCCTCTCCGGTGCCTCGTCGCCCTGCCTCGCTCCCCTCTCCGGGTCCTGGTCGGTCGCCTGCGGGGCCCCTACCTCCGGCCCTCCCCCGGACATCGCCGCCTGCTGCGGCTCCCCCCTCCTCCGTGCCTTCGCCCTGGCCCCTTCCAGCTCCCTCGTCCCCTTCCCTGGTGCTCCCTCCTGCTCCCTCCCTGGCCCCTCCGCGGGTCCCTCGCCCTGTCTCCTCTGCCCCTTCTCGGTCCCCTCCGGCTCCGGCCTCCCGGCCGCCTGCGGCCCCTCCGGCTGCCGCCCGTCGCCCGCTGGGGCTCCCACGGGCTCCCCTTTGTTCCCCCGCCTTCTCTCCCTTCTCTCCTGCCCTGGTCCCTCCTTTGTTTGCTCCTCCTCCTGTCTTTCCTCCTTTCTCCATTCCTGGTTTCCCGTCGTTCCCTCCCGTCACTCCCGCTCCTTGTGTTCCGCCTGTTCCCTCTGTTTCTCCCTTCCTGATCTGTCTGTCTGCCTTCCCATCCCTTTGTCAGCTCTTGTCGCACGTCTTGTCCCTGGCTTTGTTTTGTGCTTCGGTCCTGTTTCCCGTCGTGCGTAAATTCTGTTCTTGTTTTCCAGGTCCTGTTCTGCCTCGTCCCGTCCGTCGCCCCCTTCCTTGGCGCGCCCGGTGTAGCGCGCCTTTGGGGGGGGGTTCTGTCATGCCCGGCTCGTCCGCTCCTCGTGTGTGCCACGCCCCCTAATTACCCACGTGTGATTTCCTGATCCTGCCCAGTCGTGTCTTGTTTCCTGCTGCCTTGTTCTGTGTATTTAAGTCCTGGTCTCCCCAGTTTGCTTTGTCTGTCATTAATGTCTGATGTTCGTAAGCGTGAGCTGTTTCCCGGTCCCTGTCCTCGTATTAAACTCCCGTTTGCCCCGTATTCCTGCTTCCTGCTTGCCTGCTTGCCCGCACGATCGCCGCTTCACCCGTACCCGATCGTGACAATAACTGCCAGCAGAAAAGGAGAAATCTCATGCAGAAGTTTGCGCAGGAGAATCGGTTGGCAGGCAGGATATCTGCTGGTAAATCATAGGATAAGAATAGGATAGTTCAGAATATTATTTTTAAATTATGCTTTTCTTTTTTCACATCTAACTGAATCAGGGACGGATTACAAACCGGGTTAGCGGGGCCGCTGCCCAGGGGCCCTTGGGGTGCAGGGGGCCCGTGGGCCCCAAGCCCAAAACAATTTGCAACGCTTATCAGCAATGTATTTTCGTTTGTCTATTTTAGAGGGCCTACATTCTTTGATCCTCTGCCTACAAGGTCCCCTGACCCTATAGGGAGGGTGTTTGGCTGCCAAGGGCCCTTGACTTGTGGTGGTTGTGGTGGTGGTGCAGGTGGTGGTGGTGGGGGGGGGGCCTCGCGAACGTTTTACCCAGGGGCCCACACAACCCATAATCCGTCCCTGAACTGAATAGTGTTAACACGTAGATTTTAGCAGTATTTAGAAGACCGACTCTTGGTGTTTTAAAAGAAGCATCAGCCCAGTTATATTTTCTTTGATGAGCCTAGAGATATCTCAAGATTAAATTAAAATGATTGCACATTTATGGTATCATAGGAAAATTGGGTTATAAATCACTTTCCTATTCTACATGTGATTCTGTGTATTGACATTGTTGATCTGCATCTAATCTACTGTAATTAATGTAATTACAGGTGATGCAATATCCCAGCAGTCTGATAATCACCTGCACAATGAGGCAAAAGGCTTGGATTTTATATCCTTCATTCCTTCAGCACCATCCAAAGTTGATGTCTTTTTACATCAAAAAGTTAGTGGGCCTTATCCTGACCTCTGGATGTTCTGCAAGAACTTGCTGCTGCTGTCCTATGGGCAAGCCGAAGTGGAACGAATAGAGGTGGAGACCTGCAACTTATCAGAGGAAACAGTTGTTGCACAGAGGCTTATATGCGACCATGTCAGAGTGTGTGGGGGAGCAACCAAAGCGCCTCTGACCAAAGGTGAAAGATGAGCGAAAAGCAAAAAAGAAAACTTGAGGAACTCAAGAGGAAGAGAGTCTCACTGGAAAGTGTATGTGAGAGTTTACAAAAGGATGCTGAGCACATGGCAGAGGAAGCAGAGAGTGCTGCTGGAACCAAAAGGGCAACATTACTTACCAAGTCCAATACTCTGAGCCGACGAGCGAAGGAGGAGAAAGAGCAGTTGGTGGTCTTAAATGCAGATACTGAAGAATAGGCTACTGAACTGTGACTCCTAACACATCAAGAGTGAATCGGTGGAAACAAAAATATTTAGGTTCTTTGCATTTTTGGAGTATTTTACTTTCTGTGCCTGTTTGTACATTGTTCACAGCCATAATACTTTATAATTACAAGGTAGTTTTATGTTAGAGCTCTTGCTCCAATAAATATGTGCCTTGTAATTAACTAAATTCTAGGCTATTCAGTTTTTTTTGCCCTCGTGATGGTCGTGGGTTGTGAAAAAAGCCTTCTTCTTAGGGGTACCGCTGGGGCCAGCCGGGCGTATGTCGTGGCTTCAGTGAGTACTTATGTTTGTCATGCTGCCTGTGTACTTTATAGCGGCACAACATATTTCTGCAAATTGCATGCGTCAAATTGTCTGTCTCTCTTAAAAAATATGAAGTGTCACCAAAATTTTAAACGGGGAATCAATCTCAATGAAAAATATTCGTCAAGTAACGTTTCTAAAATAATATAGACATACTAATAATTATATATTAATAAATCGGATGAACGATGCATCCCAAATTGTATCCGCTGCGCACTTCTTAATCAGGGCAATCGCATCGTGGAGGTTTCTGCAGACGCCCAAAAAGACTTACTTAAGAAAACTGTTGCATGATAATTTGTACCATTTTCAAGGGTGGGGGGCGTGCAGTAGATGCCCCCTTTATTTTTGTGCTTCTGCCGTTCAAACCGAGCAGCACTGAGTTTGTCATGGCACCTGACGCCAAATCTACTGCTTAGCTGCTACAGACAGAACTATCTTCAAATCACCACTAGGGGGTGTCAATGCTGCAGCTTCGTTCTATGGTTGATCTTTTTCAAAGACAGTTTTTTTTCTCTCTCTCCACATAATCAACTTAACTGATTAGCGTGCTTTCATAGTAATGGTTTTTAATCCGTGTTAATCTTCTGAACAATGACTAGTAAAGGTTCTATGAGGTTGTCCTACTTACTATGGATTTTAAGTTTTTTATCAAGGTGTTAAAACGTACCACAGTTGCCAGTCCTGTGTTTTATGTCTAGCAATTTGTACAGTTTCTTCAGTATAAACACATGCCATGATCTGTGAGAATCTCCTCCAGAACTCTGCATTTCCTCAAGATCTTTTTGTAATATTGCATCATGGCACTGCTCAGAACAACACAGATGGTGCATAACAACACAAGGGAGTACAAGACAACATGGTGCAGAAACAGTGCGATACAAAGCAGGACAAAACTGGATGATACGTGGTCAGTGGTGGATAAAGTGCAGGAACAGCTGTACAGTGCAGCTGCCGTGGAAATGACTATTACAGGGGATGCAAAAGCTGCAGGTTTGAATTGTTTGGCGAATGAAGCTGTTCATGAATCTGCTAGTCAGTGTTTGTGGATGGTGGTCAGAGTCCTGGATTATAGACTGAACCTTGTTACTGTGGCAGTTAAAGTACAGCTGGTCAATGGAGGGCAGTTCAGTGCGAATGATGTTCTTAACAGACTTCGCAATGTACTGCCTTCCTGTCATGTGGCTCCACCATACCATAGTACTACTGTAAGAACTAGGGATGTAACGATACATTCAACTCACCATTTGATACGATTCACGATTCTGAGTTCAATTTTCTCATTTTTTGCAGAATGAGCTGCAGACAAATATATTCAAAAATATTCTTATATTTATCTTTCTGAACTGTTGACACTGTTGTGAACAGTGCAACTGAATTTGAATAAAATACTGTTGAAAAAAATCCCAAATCAAAATAAGTAAATAAAAAAAAATAAATCAAATAAATAAGCTAAGGTTTGCATGTGCAGCTTTTTAGCGTGCTTTGCCCTTTTAATAATCTTCACTCAGCTCACGGTGGTGCCAGTGGACCTGTTTGTGTATGTTATCAGTCTATTACAATGTTTGCATGCAGTTTATGTCTTGTCTGTGCTTTTCTCGCTGTTTCCTCCTCGTTTGTGATTACCGGAAAGCTAATATGCTGCCACACCGCCAATTGAAGATCGGGCGGTGCGTCCATCCATCCATTTTCTGAAACCACTTAATCCCAACTGGGATCGCGGGGGAGACCGGAGCCTATCCCGGGAACAAGGGGCGCAGACAGGAACCAAGCCCAGGCAGTCACCTACACACCGCAGGTCGCACACACTCACACAACTACAGGGCCAATTTAGACTCACCAGTCAACCTATCCTGCATGCTTTTGGACCGTGGGAGGAACCTGGAGTCCCCGGCGAAAACGGGGAGAGCATGCGAACTCCACACAGAAAGGGCCCTGGACCGAAGCCAGCACTAACCACTGTGCCGTCCTCAGTTTCAAATTCATTCATCATCTCGCGTTCGCTCAAAACCAAAAACTGACGTACGATGTCGACGTGATACGCAGTGACATCTGACGTCAAACTCACATTGTGAAATCAAATGTAATATTACACCAGTTTTTCTGTTAAAGTACTGTGAAGTACTCCTACAATAGTGATTCATTTTCCACATCAGCCGGTTTAAATCTTCATGCATTTGCACCGATTTTTAACTGATTTGTGATTCATCATTACATGCCAGGGCCAGCAGCTCTGCATGGCTCGACCCTCATAAACATTCTCCACACATGCTGTTCAGGCAGTGGCCACAGAAATTCCCCCAGTGAACTTTATGCTTTCTGTCGGAGAGTATGCTGTGTTCTGGCCTTAAACCCTGCATACTACTTTGCAGACTTTGATCCTCTTAACAACAATTGGCATTTCTGGTGGCTGAATATCCATCCATCCGTCATCCAACTGCATGCTTAAAAGCTGTGAATAATAGTAATAATTCTTAAAATTGCAACTATCTAGAATTTCAGCCTAGTTACTCAGCTAAATTACTATTTAAACCTAGAATAATTTCTATAAGGGGCGGCATGGTGGTGCAGTGGTTAGCACTGTCGCCTCACACCTCTGGGACCCGGGTTCGTGTCTCCGCCTGGGTCACATGTCTGTGGAGTTTGCATGTTCTCCCCATGTCGTTGTGGGGTTTCCTCTGGGTACTCCGGTTTCCCCCCACAGTCCAAAAACATGCTGGGGCTAATTGGAGTTGCTGAATTGCCCGTAGGTGTGTGTGTGTGAGTGGATGGTGTGTGAGTGTGCCCTGCGATGGGCTGGCCCCCCATCCTGGGTTGTTCCCTGCCTCGTGCCCATTGATTCTGGGATAGGCTCCGGACCCCCCGCGACCCAATAGGATAAGCGGTTTGGAAAATGGATGGATGGATAATTTCTATATGTGTGATAGAATCAAAAAATATTTTGTTTTACATATAAATCTTCACAAGGTGTATTACACATGGTATTCCCCAGACACCGCCACCCCAACAGATGCTTTGTTTGTTAAGACAATAGCTCAGAAAGTGGTTGATCGATCTTTTGCAGCTTTTACCAAGGTTTGTACAAGCCAAAATTAAATTTTGAAACGGATCCCTGCCACACCCTGCCCTCCTGAACCTCCCGTTTCCTCCCTAGTGTGGTATAACGTGCCATGCCTGTTCCGCGTTTGTTTTACCTCTCCTTCCTGCCCTTGTGTTACTCATTTCAGGTGCCTCTAGTTTGCTCCCTGCTTAGCCTTGTATAAATGTGCTTCTCAGTCCTGCCTTTAATGTTGCTGCTGCTGTTTGCCTGTGTGTTCTTCCCTGCTTATGATTCCCCCGTGATCCAGTTGTGATCCAGTTGTCTTCATATCATGTATTCAACTCTACTGCCTCAGTCCAGTATTATCTCTGACCATCATCTTATTGCGTTCAATATTTCCCTTGCTCAAAATATTAGCCCCCCGACTCGCTTCTATATGCCAAACGTACAATCACGTCAAATACAGCAAGTAACTTTATCGATAACCTCCCTGAGCTATCGTTTTCAACCAAACTAATGTCGAATTCTGCTGAACTTGATAGCATTACGGATTATTTAGCATCTATGCTTAATTCCACTAGAGAAAATTGCTCAGTTAAAAATAAAAAAGGTTGTACGAGGTTTACTTTGGGCCTCCGCCGATGCCACCCATTGTCTTACCATGTGAGCGTCTCAGGGACTATGCCCGGTGCCTAGGAACATAGTGTGTACGCCCCTCAGAGGGTAGACCGGTACCTGTCATCAGCGTGTGCGAACTCCAGAGGTGTAGTTTTGGTATCCACCTAACTTAACTTGGGCAGTCAAGTTTGGGACCCGGATAAATAAATGGGATTTAACCCAGAGGCTGCAAGATAGTATTTACCACCATAGTCCTAATAAGGATAGAAGTCCAATCTGGAAAGTTTATGAAGAAGTTAGCAAATCAGACAGTCATAAAGTAATCGAAACAACATTTATTAAAAATACTACAATATACAATTATTGACATGTGGACACATACTTGTAAATACATTTGGACAAATACAATATTAAACAATCACATTCCTCAGCTGAGAGTGAACAAAGTTCTGTGGAAAGTATCTGACTACAGATAGACTTTCACCCAGTTCTCTGCGGGAGCTCTGATTACAGAGTGACTCCCCGACTACTTCTGAAGCCCTTCCTTAAGTATCCAGACCAGGTGATGGCATGTTTCTGAAGACTGACTAATTTCGGTCAATGGTTAATTTTAGGGGCATTGCTGACCTTGGTTCTCAAGTCCCCAGCCAATCAGATCACTTTAGGGGGTGGTTGTAATTCCCTTGTTCTACCATGAGAGAATCTCTCTCAGTTTGGTGGGTTGAGCCGAAGTTTCTGTATTTCTCTTAGGAAAAGCTATACTGCCTTAAATCTGAGAGTATAATACTCCTCGTCTCATGCCTATTCAAACGAGACCAAACATGCGTGTATTTGTCCCTAACATCTATGTGTGCTGAGTTATCCTGTTTATAGTGGAAAAGGTGTCTGTGTCTGGAGGCTGACAGCTGTTGTTGCTGTGGATTGATTGTGGAACTCTGGTCACTCCGGGGGTGAAAGGTCTTGCTTTTTCTGTGCTGCTCCAGTTATTCCTATCCAGTCTCTCAGGAGCCGGCAGGCCTTTGCCTTCCTTAAAAGGGGTGGTTTGACGAGTTGAGTCCAGTCTTGCCTGGGCCAGCGGAGCTCTGAAATAGACTGATGCAGGCTGATCAGAGTTGGGGCCTGCAGGACCTATAAGTTTTATGTCCTTACAGAATGTAAGTGGCATCATACTAAACTAGTGGTGTTCGAACTAGCATGGAAAGAGGCTATGGGTAGCTACAAAAAGGCTCTTAGTGCCGCCAAATCATCTAGTATCTATCAGAACTAATTGAAATAAACAAAAATAATCCTAGATTCCTATTTACTATGGTGTCCAAGCTGACTAATAACCAGACCACTGGTTATTTTCCAGTGACGACTTTATGAAACTTTTTGACCAAAAATATGCTCAATTAAACAGAACATTTTGAATATTGAATATTGGTTAACCAGTCAGAACTGATGTACTTAATTTTATCTTCAAATTCATCTACTTGTATGCTAGACCCTGTTCCATCAAAATTATTCAGCGATGCTCCCAGCATTGATTGAACCGCTACTAGCAATAGTTAAACTAAAACATATAATCATATTACCCCAATTTTATCTTCACTGCACTGGCTGCCAGTTAGATTTCGTGTTGACTACAAAACACTGCTCTTAACCTATAAAGCTGTAAATGGTCTTGCACCGCAGTATGTGAGTGACCTCATTTGCGTTCCGAATCATACACTTAGATGACGAGATGGAGGTATTCTATCCGTACCCAGAATAAAGAACATTACCTTTGGGGGAAGAGCATTTGCTCATAAAGCACCACAGCTATGGAATAAACTTCCTATTAGTGTTCGGAACTCAGACACAATCTCTGCTTTTAAGTCAAGGCTTAAGATGTACCTCTTTCGCCAGTCTTTTGGATAGTTAAATCTTCTTTTCTAAGGTGAATGGGAAATCTGGAGGTTCATAGTTATTTGAGATTGAAGGGGAAAGGGGGGATTGGTGCTGTCGTCCTGCCACTCTCGCCGATCACTTAAGCTGTGGATGGGAGGTGGCTTGACGCCAAAACCTCTGTAAACCCTCATGCCTGTGCTTCCTTCCAGGTCACTCTTTTAGGCAGGCTGTCATAGTTGCTTTAGTCCTGCCGGTTAGGTGTAGGGCAATAACTCTTCTCCATCTTCTCTTTTTCGAGCTGATACCGAGCCGACTACACCGTGTGAACCCGCACCTGGACTCCTGGATATAACTACATGAAACCAACTGGGACTTTATAACTATATGAACTCTAATGAATGTCAATGTAAATGCAGTTTCATGCTCCTTGGTCGCCCAGAGGAGGATGGGGTCCCCTTCTGAGTCTAGGTTCCACTCAAGGTTTCTTCCTGCTAGAGGGAGTTTCCTTGCCACTGTCGCCTCAGGCTTGCTTGGTGGGGTTCTGGCCGGTTAAATGTAAAGTGCTTTGTGACAATGCATGTCGTTAAAAGCGCTATATAAATAAAATTGAATTGAATTGAAGTGCTTCCTCAGATTCATTTTTAAATGTTCTCCAGCTAATTTCCACTATGGCCACGAGTTCTAGTATTTTAAATTAATATTGAAATGGTCATTTGGCTGAACAGCATCCCGACCTGTTAGAATCTTATATACCTGGATCATGTCCCCCCATAGTCTCCTTTGCTTGAGGCTAAACAGATTCAGCTCAGCGAACCTCTCCTCATAAGACATTCCTCTAAGTGCAGGAATCATTCTAGTCATCCTACGTTGCACCTTTTCCAAGGCAGCAATGTCCTTCTGAAGGTATGGTGACCAAACCTGCACACAGTATTCTAGGTGGGATCTTACCAAGGAATTATATAATCGTAGCATCACTTCTCTTGACTTACATCTCTAGGTGTGTGGAGTTTAATCCAACATCCTTTTGCCTTTTTTTAATGCTTCCCCACACTGGCAAGAGTGGGACATGGAAGTATCAACATACACACCGAGATCTTTCTCGTAATCAGCTACCTTTATTTCAGTGGAACCCATAAAATATCTGTACTTTACTATATTTACTATATTTCTGCTCCCTGCATGGATTACCTTATATTTATCTATGTTAAATTTCATCTGCCACGTATGAGCCCAGTCGCTAATTAAATCCAGATCCTGTTGTAGCCTCTCTGGACATGAGACATGATCTAACATCAATCAGAAGATACCACACCAGCAGATAATGATTTCTGGAATAGTAAAGTTAAAGGTTGGCTAATAATACCCCTCATCTCTTTTAAAACTATAGATAAGATGCCATCAGGGCCTTGCGATTTATTTATTTTGAGCTTAGCTAGGCTTTGTACCACATCAGCCTCAGTTATACATATATTGGTCATAGACATCGTTGTATTTGTACTAAATGGTGGTAAGCTATTCTACTGTGAACAGCCATTGTAAAATAATCATTAAACTCATTTATATCAATTTCATTTTCAATTATAAGGCCCTTACTATCCTGCAAATGAGTGATTTTCAGCTTTTAGAGCTCTTTCGGAGTTAAAATATTGGAAGAAACTTTTAACGTCATCCTTATAACTGTTATTAACTAAACCTGTAGACTTAGATACTCCTGCTTTATTTTGAAATCATTAGTTAATTTCCATTTGTGGAAGAAAGCCCTTTTGCTCCTGACTTTATTCTTAATTTTCGTAGTAAACCACCTGTGACATCGCGTGCTGGACGAACAGGCAGGAAGCGAGGAATCAAGGATCCGGGAAACGGAGAGTCGGGAATGAGGGTTTATTGATGAAAACAGGTACCAACAGCGAGAGATTTCAATGACAGGACTGGGGAAACAGACTTGAATGTGGACTAAATACACAGGACTACTCAAACTGACAGAAAACAGCTGGTTACAATCGGGGCAGCACACATGGTTAATGAGGGGGCGTGGCACACACGAGGATCGTACAAGCAGGTCATGACACCAGCTTGGTTGCAGTTTCCTAGATTTAGTTTTTCTGGAAACGGGTATGAAGTTCTTTTGCACTTGCAACAATGTGCTTTTAAAAAATTCCCATGCCTCTTCCACAGTATTGCTATTTAACTCCATCCGATTTACAGTTTCTAGTTTCAGTCTCATACCATTGAATTACCCTTCCTAACATTGTATACTTTTGTTTTGGACTTGGTTGAAGACTCAGGCAGCAGGAGTTGCCCCAACGTTGGTATGTCCTTATCCATAAGGGGGAGTAAACGTTCTGGTTTCCCGACCTTATAGATGAAGGAGTTGGGGGATGTTGCCAGTGACCTGCCGGATTCCAGGCAGAACAGGCCTCGCTATGCCACAGCCCTTCAGAGACTGGGCCTTCCGTGCAGAACCTCTGCATCCAAATTAGACCAGTTGTTTAACAAAACCCTAAAATGGGGTTATTTTTGACATGGAACGGGACTTTGATTCAACAACCCATTACTTAGTTGCGGCAAGTACCCAATATCAAGTATAGCTGCAAAGAATCTGCCAGAGATTTTCAGAGAAGTTCCCCAGATGCATGGACTGGACTAAGGTGCGTCAGATTAAACAGGAGCCTGGTAAATTCTGTGAGCCCCACGCCAAGTGACTGATGGAAACATACTCCAGCTACAGTGAGATGGACCCTCCAGCGGACCGAGAGTGGGATTCCCTCTGGGAGCGACAACTCGTGCAGTTGCTGGTGGATGAGCTGCAAACAGACATCAAGAAGGACTTCCAACCTCACAATCATTTACCAAACCACTTCAGGTAACTTGTAAAGATGTAGGTATTGGAGTATTCACACATTCATTTGCAGTGTCCACCTCCTGTCCGGTAAATTTGGCAGGACAAAATTTGAATAACCTATAGGCCAGACTCATGAATGCGGCTGAACGAGTAAAGGTAGAACAGGTGGCCAATCCTGTTATACAGTCCTAGTAGATTGAGAACCACCTGATTGCAACTGTAGTTGGAATCAAGGGCTGAGCAGCATGGTGGCCTGGGGGACAATTATGAAAACACAGACCCACTGATATCCTTAAAACCCACAATCAAAAGAGGAGTCAGGATGGCCAGTGACATGTGCTGGCTAAATGGGGACAACAAAGAGAGAACAGAACAAGGCAGGGAGGGATTCTGACACAGGTGCCATGCTACTTTGTTTAAATATGCTGTAATGTTTTAGTGCAAGCCTTAGACAATGGAATCTCTGAATGACGCCGCAGTCTGGCTCTTTCTGAAGGTCCTATACTGTAACCGTCCTGAGAAGTTGTTTGCATGCACTTGCTGCCTTGACACTTGTTGATGTGCGTGTGCCCTGCTCGAGCAGTAAAGGGGAGATCACATGCAGAGCTGATTTTCTGTAGTTCCTTAGAATAAAAATAGAATATTCTCTTCAAATAGGAACACATGCTGCGTTTGATTATTTCACTCCAACTCGGACAAAAACGTCACGAAAAACATCACTTCCCATTAGAAACGCCTCTTTTATGACGTTAATGTCTGACAGAATCTTCTTGTCCGAGTTGCCCCTGTGACGTAATTTCAACATGGCGGCTTACACACTCAACATTAATTCTATTTTACAAATCCTTAAAAATGTTTATTTTGTTAAATTTATTATTATCCCATCCATCCATTTTCCAAACTGCTTATCCTACTGGGTCACGGGGGGTCCGGAGCCTATCCCGGAAGCAATGGGCACGAGGCTGGGAACAACCCAGGATGGGGGGCCAGCCCATCGCAGGGCACACTCACACACACCATGCACTCTCACATGCATTCCTACGGGCAATTTAGCAAGTCCAATTAGCCTCAGCATGTTTTTGGACTGTGGGGGGGAACCGGAGTACCCGGAGGAAACCCCACGACGACATGGGGAGAACATGCAAACTCCACACACATGTGACCCAGGCGGAGATTTGAACCTGGGTCCCAGAGCACGTGTTCGATTTAGAGAATACCATATTGTGACCGTAAACAGTATCCTAACATGCAATATCAGATTTTTACCAGACTTGTTAGTGTTTTTGGTTTGTTTGTAGTTTGTTTGCCTCTCGAAAAAAGAATATCGCTATGAATGTACTAAAATACTTTATAAAGCTTTTAATGTGGTTTGACTAGTTCCTGTTTCTTGTTTATTTGTCTGAAATAATAATCTTACTCCATAACTGCTAAAATATAAAGCAACAACACAGCAGCGTATTCATGGAGGCAGCCATGTTTGTTCCGAGTTGTGCTAGCTTGAACGGGAGATTGTTGGATGTGATGTCACCCAATTTGGAATTTCCAAGTTCCGAGAGAAAAACGAACGCACCACAAGACTCTGGCTGGAAATTTCTACAATAGAGCCATTTAGTTATTTCTAGAAAAATATTTAGAGCCAATGACCTGATGTCATTGTAACACAGGTCACTGTCCGTGGTGCTGAATTCTCTACTTGATGGGCTGGTGCTGAATGAATATGACAGCTGGCCAACATGTCTGTGTGCTTCCACTGACTGGCACCCAGACATATAATGACTTTTAACAATGAGGAGGGAAACGTCCAGACAGGAAATTAGTCAACAGTAATTAGTAATCACATATAGTTCTCATTTATCATGATGTAAAATTCAAAAACCTTTTTTTTAAATTATTAAGGGATAAATGTAATTGAGTTTTAATGTATCCTTTCCGCTCTTAAAATCGCAAATTATTTCTGACTATTAATCTGCACATTTTAATAATTTCATTAATATTACCTAATTGGTTTGTCTTTTTTATTAAATTTTAAAACTAGCTGTACAATTGTTGATGTTGTTGCTGTTCTGAATGTCATTGGCCTGTTGCCTTACGTCTGTCTAAACATGAGTGAGGGGATGGATGCACTATTCTATGGGGGCCTCTGTAGAGAATAAATGATCCTAATTTTATATTGAGAGAGATGGTTAATTCCTTTTTAATCCATACTGCGTTCAGAGCCCCTGTTCTGCCGTTGATCACTGCTGCATATCATCCCCAAACCAATGGCCTGGATGAGAAAACGAATGATGACATAAAATGGTAAGTCTGTTTTTGAGGTTGTTTTAGAACTGTGTGAGACAGGCTCTATTCTTTTAACATTACATCAGGAATTACTGATATTATTGACAATCAATCCCTTAATATACAGTATCTCACAAAAGTGAGTACACCCCACACATTTTTGTAAATATTTTATTATATCTTTTCAAGGGACAACGTTAAAGATATGAAACTCTGATAGAATGTAAAGTAATCAGTGTACAGCTTGTATAATGGTGTAAATTTGATGTCCCCTCAAAATAACTCAACACACAGCCATTAATGTCTGAACTGCTGGCAACAAAAGTGAGATTAAAAATGATTTGTGGCAAGATCGGATCATGTGTGTTGAAGAGTTTCTTATGACTGACAAGTAGTTATTTAAAAACATATCTTGAAACAGCAAATTACATTGTTCTTAATGCTTTTAGAAAATGACTCTTTATAATGATCTGTGAATAATAATAATTTGCTATGAATGTTTTTCCACTTCAGCTTTCCACAATTATTCTTCCCGATGAGAAAAGCTACGGCACGTTTTTTGATGAAAAAAATAAAGTAGTTGAGACAATAAGCAACAACAGCTGAAAACATCTCCTAGTCACAGGAAAAACAGAAGCAGGCATGTGGTAAACGAATACAAAAGAGGTACCAAAACACAGTTTATCATGTTGGAGATGAGGCGCTTCTGTTCAACATGAGGAAGCGGGGACGGAAAGGAGGAAGAACGGAACCGGATTTTACCGGACCTTATGTCATCCAGGCAATATGTGGCAAGCTGGTTACACTGTCTAATTCTGAAGGGGCAACTTTAAAGAACAAATACAATGTAAACCACATACAGAAGGAGCCAAACTGATGTCCCAAGTCAGGAATCACACAAGGTGCCAGAAGAGTATAAGACCAGTAAACCTCCCTCTAGCGCAGAGCTTCTGACAATCGAGAAGGATGCTGACAGTTGAAAAAAAACTCATGTCTGTGTGTTATGAAAGAATATCAATAAATGTTTCCGAAAGGGGATGACTCATTTGGTAATTATTTACGGCTTATGTTATGGCTGCCAATTTACAGTCTTTACTGAAGTCTGACTTCTTTTGAGTCACCTTTAATATAGATTGGACACTCTCTATGCAATGTGCAATACTTACATAGATGGTAAATGTTTACCTGCTTGCACAGATGGATGATTAGGTAATTAGTGTAAGTGTGTGTGTGTGTTCAATCGCATGTATGTCCAAGGTCCATAGTAAATAATATACACTGATCAAGAGATGCCCGAAAGTGGATAAAAGAGGACATTAGTGGGTGTATCACTTAGTGTAACGCGTGCAGGAAAATGAGCAGGACTGCAAGCCATATAATGACCCTTGTCTAGCTCTTAATACAGTATGCATACAGTGATGTATCTACAATGGACAGCTACTATGAGCAGATAGCACAGTACAGGTGCTTATAAGATCTGTATGCTATTTCCATCCATCCATCCATTGTCCAAACCGCTTATCCTACTGGGTCGTGGGGGGTCTGGAGCCTATCCCGGAAGCAATGGGCACGAGGCAGGGAACAACCCAGGATGGGGAGCCAGCCCATCACAGGGCACACTCACACACTATTCACTCATACATGCATACCTACGGGCAATTTAGTAACTCCAGTTAGCCTCAGCATATTCTCAGCATATTCTTGGACTGCGGGAGGAAACCCCACGACGACATGGGGAGAACATGCAAACTCCACACCCATGTGACCCAGGCAGAGACTCGAACCCGGGTCCCAGAGGTGTGAGGCAACAGTGCTAACCACTGCACCACCATGCCGCCCCCTGTATGCTATTTCATTCTATAAAAAGAAACTTACTGTACTGTACAATAAAGTATTTCACCACTGCTTCTTCCTCAGCTCCCACTGTTTGCTAGCACATGCATCTTTTGATTTCTTAGTGCAATCTGTGCTTTATTTTTTTTTTGTGAAATGTAAGTGCAGTATCTGTTTATTAAGTGCTGTGGTTTAATATGTACATTATTATTTCAGTACTGTGTATACTGTCCTTAATGTCTTGCCTCTCTCGTATAACTTGAGATACGCCCAAATTGACTTGCAACAAGTGGTCCTGGTTCCAAATGCGGAAGGCGATGGATACCTGTATTTTATATGCTGTAGTGTGCTGGGTGTCAGACATTGCAATGCACCTTGCTTTGATCTTGACCTGTTAGATCAGAGGGAGGTAATCTTATCCAGAAAGGGCCACTGTGTATGATGGTTTTCACTGCAACTCTCTTAACAGCGAACCTAACAGTTATCCCAATACCTTGATCTTGCTAGCATATTTAAATGTGTATTCAGGAATAGAGTGGTGAAGGCATTCAGAGGAGGACTGATGATTATCAGAGGGAACAAAGGGGCTGGGTACTTGTCAGTATCCAGTAGAACCACCAGACTCCTACACTGAATGGTTCTGGATGTGGCACAGACGTTAATCCCTCTGTATTAGGGGATCCGTCTCCAGTTTGTACTCTTCTAGTTAATAGGTAGATTATCAGGCAGTTTTTCACCCTAGTCCAGTACTCATTGACAGCCTAATACACCGTGTTTCAGTTTGTCTTGATAGTCAATACATGTCACAGGATGTACATTACTCTGATGGGCAGGCCCTCTTACATATGATGGAAATTGCAATACCTACTTTTGGCCACGAGATGGCAGCAAGAAAATAGAAAAATTATTTTCCCACGGTCTACTAGCAGCTTTTAGATGTTAATTCTTCATAAAAATAATTTGACTTGATCCAATGTATTTTTAATACAAACAATTACCACACAAAGCTGCTAGTTTCCTCCGGTTTCCCCCCACAGTCCAAAAACATGCTGAGGCTAATTGGAGTAGCTAAATTGCCCGTAGGTGTGCATGTGTGAGTGAATGGTGTGTGAGTGTGAGCTGTGATGGGCTGGCCCCCCATCCTGGGTTCTTCCCTGCCTCGTGCCCATTGATTCCGGGATAGACTCCGGACCCCCTGTGACCCAGTAGGATAAGCGGTTTGGACAATGGATGGATGGAAATAGCATACAGATTAAGCACCTGTACTGTGCTATCTGCTTATAGTAGCTGTCCATTGTAGATACATCACTGTATGCATACTGTATTAAGAGCTAGATAAGGACAGTGGGTCATTATATGGCTTGCAGTCCTGCTCATTTTCCTGCACCCGTTACACTAAGTGATACACCCACTAATGTCCTCTTTCATCCACTTTCAGGCATCTCTTGATCAGTGTATATTACTTACTATGGACCTTGGACATACATGCGATTGGACACACACACACACACACACACACTTACACTAATTACCTAATCAACCATCTGTGCAAGCAAGTAAACATGTACCATCTATATAAGTATTGTACATAGCATAGAGAGTGTCCAATCTATATTAAAGGTGACTCGAAAGAAGTCAGACTTTAGTAAAGACTGTAAATTTCTCAGCCATAACATAAGCCGTAAATAATTACCAAATGAGTCATCCCCTTTCGGAAACATTTATTGATATTCTTTCATAACACACAGACATGAGTTTTTTTTCAACTGTCAGCATCCGATCCAAACGGGATTCCCATTTCCTTTCTGTGGGATCCAACAGAACACGGGCTGACCATCAGTCAACATGTCTTCAACCGTGCAGGACAGGACCCAGTCCAGGCCAAACCTCACGGTGCTGGTGTTAATAAAAAAAATGTAAGGAACATGCAGCTGCAGCTCACACACAAACACAGTCCACAGCATCCAGAAAAAGGTCAGGCCTTTTTCTTCTTTAGCTGACTCCGCCCAGACCTCGCCCCCTTTCTGGGCGCCTCGCACTATGCCTTTGAACTGGCCCTGCAGCTTGGCCCGTTTCCTGTTTCCCAATGCAAGTCATAAGATTCACCCGTAAATGATATTTTGAATCGGAACGATATTTATTACTATTGTTTAGATTAAATATATAACGGTTTAATGATTGAATATAACTTGATATTGTTGTTTGTGTTGTTTAGTTTGAGGTTCTAGTTTCTGTCTTTATCCGCTTTCGTTTCAGTAGGCAGCTGGTTCATCCCAGGCTCAGGGTCTCTCTGCTCTTCATCAAACCCACACCCCCAGTTTGGGAGCACCCTCTCCCTCTCCTCCCCCCACGGCTGTGACTGTTACTCCTCCTTGAGGAGTAACTGCTCCGCCCCCTATCCCAGCCCCTATACCCACAGGAGTGCATCACCCAGTGAGCCGCCGCCCTGCCTGTCCCCTCACACAAGCACACACTGAAATCATGGTCCTAAGCTCTCTGTGTGGGTCACCACGATAGTACAGCACACCGACGATTACCCTCTGACTGAATCAGAATCAGCTTTATTTGGCCAAGTATGTTCACACATATTGGGAATAGTTAGACATTTAATCAAAATAATTAAGACAAGACATAAACATACAGTTCTGTTGATATGCGACGCATATAACCTCTGCATTCACAGCACTGCTTCAGTTATCGAAGAGCAAATTTCCAAAACTCACTCAGTCCGATAACCTAAAGTAATAAGTCATAATCCTCTTCATACGTTGCAGTAATGGGAATGAAATCTCACTCAGTGTTTATGTAATGGAGCAATGGAATTTCGTGAAATTTCCAAAAGTCCACAGAAATATTTAGAAAAACATTCCTGCAGACTGAGTTTTTGATATTTGCTTTTCAATTAACACAATTTTCTTCAGTCTGAGGTTTAACAGAATTCAGCCATATGCTGTTCAAAAAAAACTACACAGAACAAAAACAGAATGGACTTTACATCTGTCTGAAAGGAAAGTTGACACAGGCTGCAGCAGTGAACAAATCAATCAATGTATTAAAGTTAGGCATTAAGTAACTGGAGGCAGTATATACATAACATGATAACATGCCTTTTCTGTATTGACCATATTAAGGACGCTGTAACACTGCCCACCACATACCTGCTTCATTTATTGTTTTATACTTGCAGCTGCTTATTCAGACAGCTCGTCTACCTGTCTGTCCATGTTGCCCTCCCATGACAACTGGTCCAGCCTACAGGTGCCGTCCCATTCCGGCATGTTACCCATGAGTCATAGCGGCACCTCCGGGAGCAGCTCCAGGTGAGCCCGTGCCTCCCCTCCCCCACCTGTCCCCATGCTGAGTCTCGGGCCCCCGTCTTCCCTCTTGTTCTCGCCTATACCCACATCCTGGCCTGTGTCTGCATCGTCTCACCTCGTTAACAGGACTTTCGCCTTCTTCTGTCCTGATCCATTCAGGCCCATCATTCTGGGACATGCTTTGATTTATTTCGCCATAGTTACTCTTTGTTTTCCTTTGTACTTTGCACTCTACAAGTAAAATGAATAAAAAATAGGCATTATTTTGATATTGTTTTAGTACAGTGACACTAGTATATTTGTTGTTGTTTCCAGGCAACACTGCATGCTGATTTAACGTCTTTCCTTAATCTCCACCCCATTGCTCACACACAGCCAGTATCCCAGTTTGTGGTCAATGAGCTCCTCCTCACTCACCCCAGTCTCCTAGTCCAGTGGAATGTCCAACAGCTTGGGCTCTCAGTTCCTGCGTGTCATGCCCGGCTCGTCCGCTCCTCCTGTGTGCCACGCCCCCTGATTACCCACGTGTTTTCTCCCGATTTGTACCCAGCTGTATCTAGTTAATTTGCTCAGTCCTGTGTATTTCAGTCCGTGTCTTACCTGAGTCCAGTGTCTGTCATTGATGTTTGTATGCGTGAGATGTTTCCCCGTCCGCGCTTCCTAATTAAACTCCCGTTTTTGCCTGTCCGCTTGCTCCTTGCACGCCTTGCCCGCACGATCGCCTGCCTGCTTGTACCCGATCGTGACACTGCGCAGCTCTACAACTCATTACCCAGGGCTCTCGCACCCGGCCACAGTGCCCCTCTCAGGCTCCCCGCTGTATGACAGCACTGCCCCATCGGAAGTTCATGAAGCCTCACAGTACGACGCCTCTCCCCACGCGCGCTTAGCCACCACCAGGACTCCCATCACTCCTCCTTCCCTGTAGGGCGGCGCACTTCCATTATTATTACAGTTTCTACTGTCACTCTGTTGCTTTTCCTGGTGCTGGACTTTTGACAGATAAATACATTATTTGTTGCATTCAGTGACAAAAGATTGGTCTGTTTAACACCCTCAGTCTCCACCCTATGAGCCCCTTGTTGGCGGCAGAATCAGGAAGATGTCGGAGAAAGCAGAGGTAAAGTGAATAGTCACCTCGACAATAATGTGGAAACCGCTAATGGTGATCATGCCTGTGTGGGTGAAATGGATCACCACAGTATAAGCGGATGATGATTATAGACGATTTTTCCCTTTTTCTTTATGTCTGTTTACCATCTAATAGGCATTTTTTTTCTTTGGGATGCGTCTAGGTCAGATACGACCAAAATATTTTTCTCATTTCAGAAGTGAAAAAAAATATTGCTCTCAGATTCTGTTCAGTTGTAGTTTTTTAAAATAATGTACCTTGATTTGTGTTTGTTTAAAATGCCATTACCTGTTGCTTACTGGGCCGCTGAAAATGTCTGGCCCAGCTAAATTTCTTGGTTTAAAAATCTGGCCCAACTACTTTCCAGACCTGGACTAGCCCTACTGAATCATACACTAATGTTATTCTGTTATGTGGGCTGTTGTGATAGGGAGATTTGCTGGATGCTGCACGACGGGTGGTGTCCCTGCTGCAGAATGCCCTGTCTGAAGCAGCACCTAGAGACAGTGAGGGTTGTTGTTATCACCTTAATATTGTATATACGCAATCTGTTATTTCTTAACTAATATAATTGTAAGGTATTCTTCTAATATATTGTGCACAGCCAACAAAAAAGAGAAAAATGCAAAACCAAAGGAAGGCTTTCTTTTCTCTTAAAAGTCTTTTTTCTAAACCAACTGAGAGTCAGTTAGAGGGGTGTTCATTATCAGTATTGTTGCTGGCATTTCTGAAAATGTGCCAATTTTAGTCAAGTGGCTACTTTTCAAATGCAGTCCCTGGCCAAGATGAAGAAAGTTCATGAAGACTACATGATAATATTAAGCACTGACATAACAAACAACATTTTTTACATGCAAAATATACAGGAAATATACACTGCAACAGGCTAGGATAGACAAATAACCAAATACACTTGCAAGCCTGACCACTTTAGACCCCAGATTAGAAAATTGGTGAATGAGCATATATTTTTTCCAAGTTTTGTTTTGCTTTCAAGTTCTCACAAATAAAAAAAAAAAAAAGATTTTCCCACTATAGCCAGATCCAGTTTCTGTGGGGGGCGGGGGGGGGTGACAATTTGTAGTAATAACTATTTCCTGCTGAAAACCACTGGTAAACTATCCACATGTCTCTGAATATCTGTGAGTCCCGAGACCTCCATGACAGATAGATATAAGTTGCTAGTGTTGATCGGCAGGAAATCTTCTCCAAAGCCCCACCACCACCTCACACCAATCCACCCAGGGTTTACTCCAAATAAATTTGCTGGTAATACAAACCGGATCAACTTGTGGTTTGTGTCCACGTGTACTAGAGACAAAGGCCCTGGTACATTCTGCGTACAACACAGCCAAGACTTGACAACCTTTATATGATGCGCATGGAATCAACCCTATGCATGGAGGCTGCAACTCTTCTCCACCGAACCCTGTAGCCCATTGACTGCAGCCTGCATTGACTATCCTGTAGCCTGCATTTGGTAGATCATTCTTGACAGAAGAAACCAAATTGTCAAGTTCCCTAACACAGAGCTCATACTCTTTTATTCTTCTTAAGATTGTTCTTCTTGAAACACCCATCAGTGTGGCTATGCAAGGCACAGGAAGTTGAGTATGGAGCATTTCTTTCAAACATTGTTCTTCAATCAAAATCTTGGGTCGTCTATTGGTGGCAGCGACTTCCTGTGTGACACATGGGGCTGGACGTTCCAGATGTGCCCTCACAAGGTCAAAGAGCTCTTGCAAAGCCAGGGTGATAGCAGGAGGTACTTCAATGTGATTAGACAGGGCCTGCAGAAGATACAGCTCCTGATGACAAAGGAACTCCAGGTAATCCAAATTTAGTGGAGTCGCGCTGAATCCTATTTCTATTTTATGCAGAAGACTTTCGAGAAGGTGGTATCTGAGCTGTTCACAGAACAAATTATAGTTAATGAGGTGTCAAGATCTTGTCTCTGATCCACACACTAGGCCTACCATTCAAAAGTTTTAATTATGAAAATGAAATGTTTTTGTTTTGTGAGGTGCTTGTTCATGTATGATGATGTAGTGGCTGCTCTGTTTGACCGTGGTAAACCTTTTCACAAACAATATAAGTGAAGAAGTATGACATTAGATCTAAGGACCAGAGTATAATAAAGTTAAATAAAATCCATCAAAAACACTTACTCAGTGGAGATTCCAATGTAGTAGGCAGACAACTTTATGGCTTTAATAATGAGTGTATTTAGCAGCTACAAGGACAAAAGATATTATAAACCTCTCCATTTTAATGCTAATTTAATAAACATTAACAGATAGCACTTAAGGTGGTTTCGCCTATAGTCTGCTAACACTAACCCGAGAACTAATATCTGAGGAGCGTTCTTCCCAGGATTTGAATTTATTAAATTGGCTTTGTGATGTTGTATTAAGAAATTTTATTCACAATGCAATTTACCGTACATTGGCCCATTCTTTTATATACGGTAAGACGAAGCGGGAAATTCGAGCGAGCGAGTGCTGTGCAGACGCGAGCGCGTAGAGGGGATGGGTTTTCAGCACTCGAGCACACGCACGCGCGTGGTTCGACTTTTGGCCCTAATTTAACGGCGAGCGAGTGAGTGAGTGCTGTGCAATCGCGAGCGCGTAGAGAGCATGGATTTTCTGTTTTTATGCGCACGACTTTTGGCACTAATTTAACGCCATAGAAATGTGTGTTTAAAAGGGGAGGAGATCGGGTTGCAGCGCTGGTGTGAGCGGTTTCTCCGGGCAGTTCGCTCGAGGCTAACGTGGCTTTGGGAACGTGGTGTACCCGTCACCCATGCCAGGGAAGAAATCAAAACCGAAATGCTAGGAATATGGACTTCATCTTACGTCAAGCGTTTTCCCCTCCATTGACGCCCATAAAGAAAAGGCTTAAAGTCCATATTCCTAGCATTTCGGTTTTGATTTCTTGTCAGGTAAGTCTTTATGGCCAGATACATTCGCGAGAAATTTGGTGATTTGTGGTGACTGTTTTAATACATTAAGTTGCGTTACGCATTTTCACATTAAGCGTTTTAGAATGTCCCGTGGCAGGTATCCCCTTCTATTGCCCTAGGGAGGGTTGTAACCCTCGTCTGTTATATTAATAAAGAATAATCCTTCTATTTCCTGTCTCATGTATCTGGACCTCCCCAGCAATTTAACGAAATTTGGTGGCAGCGGTTACAAGTGAACCCGTTTAAGTTTAGCGCTCATACTTCCGTCCATATGTTTAAGACCCACCTTGGCTGACTTAGCTGACATGTCCTGATTTCATAATCCTTCAAATTTGTAATCTTTTCTCCTTCATCTAACTCCATGTTTTTAACTTCTTGTCCTTTCTTGCCGTTTGACTCATAGAAAATTATCAGACTTAAATGACACGTCAGCCTGTGCAGACAGCGATTTCAATGTTTTAATAACTTGGCCAGCAGGTGGGGGCAGTGCTCAATTTCATTAATGCCATTCAGAAAACTTTTCAGGCTTTATGTCTTAATGAACAGCCTAGAAAAGGACAAAGCATTATATTACTGATGCATACAGCAGATCCCCAACTCAGGCTGTGTTGCATATTCTTAACAGTGCTACAGTATGTTCCACACAGCCAGTACAAAACAAACTTGCAAGATCTAGACCAGGGGTCACCAACCTTTTTAAAAACGGAGAGCTACTTCACGGGTACTGAGCCATAACGAAGTTTGATATCAGTTTTAAACGCCCTCCTAAACATGTCTAAACTTCATGCATGATAAACATGTTTTAAATGCTTTTTTATATTCAATTTCAAATCTATATAAATGGCAAATGTGATAGATTAGAAACAGGACAAAATTAAATTTTAGATGATGTTCGCTGGTGAGTTTGTGCTATTTTATAGAACAGGTCCACGGGCAACTCATGTGGTCATTGGGGGCATCCTTGGGGCACCATGTTGGTGACCCCTTATCTAGACCTACCACATCAGGTAGGAAGGTGCCTATTTCTACCAACTATTCAAGACCATCAGACCCAAACCATACATCAGTCATGCACAGGCACTCCACCAGAGGGCTCTACATTCTGTTCCTACATCTGCTCACCTGTTAGACCCACACTCAGTCTCCATCCTGATTTCTACCTACTACTCGGACTATCTCACACCAAAACCAGTCCTGTGGCCTGTTCTATGAAGCGGGGTTACTGGCTTATTGGGGAAACTTGTCGGATTTCTTGATCGGGACCTTCAACTGCTCTGCCATAGAGAGCATCCTAACATGCTGCCTTACGGTCTGGTATGCGGCTGCTGGTGGCCTCCTACCGCTCTGCCATAGAGAGCATCCTAACATACGGCCTTACGGTGTGGTATTCGGGCTGCTGGTGGCCTCTATGACTTTTTTTTGTAGACAGTCCATCTGTGTGGTGCTGTTTGCACGAATTGTTTTGGGAAATGCACTTACCGTTTTGCAGATGTTAAGGGTGATTCCAGAAATGCATCAAAGCAACTGAGGAACTGCAATGTCACTGTACAGTTACTTATAATGGGCGCCAATGTAATGTGTAGAGTGGCAAATAAACTGATTCACCATTTACTCTCATGTAACATCACTTAAAATGCTTGTTTTAAATGCAAATGTGTGAATGTAAATCTAAGCAGTAAAGCTACAATTTACATTCTGTTTGCATGGTGGAAAGAACATTTAATATGCCTTTAAGTGTGATTAGAAGATCATAATGCCTGTGTGCTTGTAATAAGATGGTCGCTGGTTCAAACCCAGCCACAGCACATCTCTGCGTCCTTGAGCGAGGCCCTTAACCCCCAGCTCACTGGGCATCACTATGGGTGGCTGCCCTTCGCAGACAACTTACTCCTGTGTTACTCTAAAAAAAAGAGAGCAAGTTGAGAGAGAAGTTAAGACAATTTCTCCACAGGGACCCAATAAAGTATCAATTATTATTACTGTATGAGAGACTGTCTAATATCAGATAGATAACAGACTCATACTGTGCTGAGCTTGTCTGAGGAGAGATGATTAGCAAATGCTCTCCCACAGTATCTCAGCACTCTGTACAAAGAACTTTATATGCTCAGTATCTTGCTCCTGTTTATCTAATTGTTCTCATTTTAACTGGATGTTAAGGAGTAAATTAATAAACGACGTCATGTAAGTGCACATTAAAATGCTTTTTCACTGTTACTTAAGTTCCCATGTGAACAGCCAATCAGATCAGCCTGATGTGTGTCTCTCTGTTTCCTCTCTGTTTTCCTGCCCC
>NW_026043032.1:0-63400 GCF_023856365.1 Brienomyrus brachyistius | reverse complement strand
TTCCGTCAAACATGAGGAGTTTGCTGCTATATTGTGCACTAACAGAGATTCTGATGCTGCTATTTTTATTGTTTATAAATGTGTTATTGTTTCCAAGTTGAGTATTCAATAAATGCTAAATTGAGAAATTTTGTGTATCGTTTGTTATTATTAGTGTGATATTTTACCATGCAAATAGAGGGGAAAACGTCCAATTATCGGCCAAAAAAAATCAGCAGCATATATCGGCCATCGCCTGACCCTTGACTTGAAAAACCCATATCGGTCGACCTCTAGTAACAGTACATTCTGTCCAATTCATCCATCGAGTTAAGTCACACACCCACTTGAGGGGGCACTCCGGCAGACGTGAGGATGGGGATGTTCTTTCCGCTATAACATCCACTGCAGAAGTACATCTCGCTCCTGTTCACAGGGCTTACTTCAATGATGAAGCAGGGCTGGTTGTCTGGACAAGAAGTTGTCCTGCTGCTGGGTCTCGGTGCCGTTTTTCCACCTAAGCTTGAAGGTGGAAATGTGTTCCAACTTGGTCCCTGGGACTGCAGCATAGCCAAACATCGCGAGCAGCGTCGGCCACACCCACCACCAGAACCATCACACCGTCCTATACACATAAAGAAGAACTAAAACATAGAGTGTTGTGACAATCTATGCGTTAATGTTTGGCAGCATAGGTGATTCATTAAAATTATACCGAAGAATGGAAAATGTGATATTTAGAATATTTTTTGCCATTTAGTAGCTAATTTAAGCACTTACCCAATGCCTCAATTTGTTTTAGGTCAGTAATGTCTGAGCCAAAAGAATGAATGTATGAATTTAATACAATTCACCCACTCCCACCCACACACAAATCTGAAATTCAATTTAAGACACTTCTTAAACATTAGTGCATTAACAAAAAAGGAAAATCTTAAGAGATTCAGTAGGATTTTCTATGTTAGACTTAAGCTAATAGTTCAATAGTTTTTTACATATTTCAATATACCAATTTGACTTTAATGTTGAAACAGATGCTAAAACATGAATAATTTCATAACTAGAGAAACATGTTATTCACAAACACTAGCAAAGGTAGCTTATAGTTAAGCTTACTTAAGTCAGCAAGTCAGGCTACAGTGTGTAAGAATAGTCGTAAACGATAATTTGTCTCAGTCTTACATGACAGAATAAGTAAACAGAAAATATAAAATGGCTGAAACAGCGTCATTAACGCCAGCTACAGTAGAGGCGCAGAAAAGGTGTCATGACTGAAGTATTCCCAAACTCTGGAAGACCGTATGCGAGCCTTTTTTGCCGCGTGTTTCTCCAGAGGCTCCGGAGCTCCGCTGGTTGACACAGCCATGTTGGTTCATGTGCAGGGGGACGAGCGGCAAATTTCTTTTTTTGCAGGGTGGTAGGTGATGTCTCATTAATATTTATTAATTTACTTACAAAATGGTGCGGCACTGCATCCAAGCCTGCGGCACTCAGAGTCACAAATACAGTGGAAACCATTTGTAGTAATTACGTCTGTCTGGCTGATTTCCAACTAATTGATATTTGTATATTTATTACATGAATATAAGGTAATATAAGGTAATAGAAGAGGTATTTAATGGTTTTCCATCTGAGGAATTTGCAAAAACTGCAGTGCATGATGGGTCGGACCTAAAGGCTGCCTTAACGTCCTCATCTGTATGACGACATACATCAAGACTAGGAAGGTGCATAATGTTCATGTCTGGTTGCGTTTGTTGGTCCAGAAAGTAATTCAATTTCGCCATGTAGGTTACGTTCTTAAAAAACTGCTTGGATATAGCCCGATTATATGCTGTGGGCCTTTTAATTTCTTTGTTTACCAGGTAGGCTACCTTCTTTAAACTGCGTTTTGTTAGACTACATATTTAGGGAGGTCTTTATAAATTTATAGTAGTCTTCATAAATATGTACATAGTTTAGCCTAACCCAGCCACTTAAGGGAGAAAGCCAGCTCAACTAGGTGTCGGTCCCAAGCCCGGATTAATGGGGAGGGTTGGCGTCAAGAAATAAAGAGACTGTATCTTCACTGCATGACTGATGTCAAAATGTGTGAAATATGTGGTTGTATTAATAAATGCATTAAAGTAGGTTAATGATTCTGTGCTGTCTAAATTGTATAGAAAATTTCTACGTATAGCCAAACAAATCTCCTCCTGTTTGAAAAGGCATAGAAAAAGCAATTTAGCCACTAAAACTTTACAGTTTTTGTGAGGGGACAGTCGAATTCTCTCGTTTCTCTCGTCAAGTTTTTTTGTGATCCTGCACCTACACTTTGCCGGCCCAGGAGGATGGGCTCCCCCTTTGAGTTTGGTCCCTCCCAAGGTTTCTTCCTTCTTGGGAGTTTTTCCATGCTATCGGCGCCTATGGCTTACTCACTGGGGGCTTTGGGTGGGCATGATATAAAGCAAAGCATTTTCCCTCCCAGTTTCCTCCTCTGGTCCACATTGCAGGACCATCAGCCATCAGAAACAGCCAGACGGTCTCCTTCAGCTTCTTTAGTGTCCTTGGAAGCCAAGGCAGTTTTAGGTCTGAGAAGAGGTTTATCAGAAGGACACATATTACGTCGTTTGTCCTGAAATGTAACATGGGGAGGAAAAGTTAAGCGGTTTAGTCAGATTGGAGTCGTTTATTCAGCAGTGGCAGCGCCAGTGACTTAATGCTACAGGTGCTATAGGGGAGTGAGATTATTTAGACCGGGTGCTTTAGCTTTTCAGCTTATGTAGATGGTGTATAGAAGCACACAGCACGATAAGCTACAGCATGGATAAAATAGGATAAAATATGAAATTCTAACGTCTAGCTCACAGAGCCTCTATGTGTACTTTGAAGAAAAAATACACTACAAGTATGCTGTAAAAACCGCAAAAATGTCTTACACAATATACAGATTTTACAGATAGTTAAAGAAAAAATGAAACCAATATTTTGGGGGTGCTGTGGGGGTACTATGGTCATTGGAGGAGGAGCTAGAGCCCCCCCCCCAAGCTTTTCCTTGGTGCTGCCACTGTTGTTCAGATTAAAAGTAACATTGTCATTAATAAACAGTACTCTGATCAAATTTTTGCATGTACAAACACAATCAAAGTTTTAACCACATGTTTAGACACAATTCACACACCTGTTACATTTCCATAATGCTAAGACTCTCTACACTTACTTCATCCACTTTCTGGTTTGGTACACAGTCATTTGATGGATGTGTAAGATCATTACCAGACCGTCTGCTGCAAACTCTACAGTTAATGAATGGCTGCAAAAACACACAGACACACAAAAACAGTATTTAAAGAGTGGTGGGCAATAAATACAGTGAGAGAAGGTGTAGTAAAGATATATCTAATGATTTAAGGCAGAGCTGCTGGAGTGCAGGGTTTAATGACACAGAACAATTTTAGAGGAAAGAGCTTCCAAAGCAGGGTCACCATAAGGCTATATTATACAAAGCAAGTTCATCTAAAAGTATGAACAACAAATCCCGTTTAACTGAACACTGCTCTGTATTAAAATACTGTCCTCCGATCAAGCTAAGTGGTCCTGTAGTTCACTATTTAAAGAGGTAAATTTAAAGGGTAATTCACACTGCACATCTACCCTGCTCTGACCAGGTTTAATTACTGGCTTTCTAATTAAAACAAGAGTTAAGTCCTGCCCTTTCACCACAAAACACCACCACTGCCATTTAAGGCTGATTTCAACAATGAGTTTTAGTTAACCTGGCTCGATTGAGTTAACTCTGGGTATGTAAAACCCGCTTTGTAGTACAGCCCACAGGTCTTTAAATAAGGCCAGCTAGGGTTCATAGCTCGAAGCATAATCTACAGGTCACCCCTCAGATGATTAGCATTTGCTTCTGCCTGGTAATCCAGCCTTTAAGCCTGTAAACCTACTAAAATTTGAGAATAAGGTGAAGGAACTGGCTCTTTGAGGCCACCTATGTATTTGTTACTTTATTGTTGGCTAACTTTCCCCCGCAGGGCATCAAAAAAGTTAACATGAACCTAAATTAATTTGCTAACTGATATGTCCAATGCTCACAGTCACAGTGACTCTTTACTTACCCTCTTGTCCATGAAAATACAGTCAGCCCGATGGTCTGTTGCAGTTGACTTTGGACATTTTGTTGCTCTCAAGAGAATCTCAATGTCAATGTATTCACTGCTGATCTAAATCACATAAACACGTTATATACAAAATTGCCTACAACTGTTTTAAGGCAATATAACAAACAATAATCACCCAAAAAATGGCAAACTGTCACAGACTTGACTGCAGCAGATTCAGAGAGAAACTGTGAGAAGGTAAAATTGACCAGGGCTGAGATATACAACCATCACTTTCATTGTGAAGAGACATTAAGCATCATATGCATTGAAATTAAAACATCAAAATCAATGTGATACTCATTAGTTCAGCTTGCAGATGATGAAAGTTTCACACTTTTGTAAACACTTTCTCAGCAGTTACCTTCGGACGGCCCTGGATGTTATAGAAATTCATGTGCTGACGGGTTCCTTGATGAGCATTTTCGACTGCGAGTTTAATGGCCGTCTTGTGAGTGCAGGGAGACTGTGGTAATCTTGCTGGGCCTCTGTGGAGATAAGCAGAGCTCCATAAGCCAAAACCAGAAGCAGCAGGCGGGTCATCTTCCTCTCAGCTTTGAAGGGAGAAGCAGGACTGAGGACACTGATCTGTGGTCCCCTTATCCAGCACGTCCAGGGGCGTGTCCTTCACTCGAAACAAACAGACCTTTGAACAACATTGGAAAACTCTTCAGGATGAATTGAGGCAGGTGGTCAAGTGGGTTTATTGTTATTTCAGCAATATACACAGTACACAGTGAAAGGAAACATTGTTCCTCCTGGACCACGGTGCAACACAAAGAAGAAAAACAGAAACAACACAAGATGACACAAGTGCGGGCAAGATAGAACTATACAGAGTGAAAGGAGCACAAACAGAGGGAGAAAGTGCAAGATAAACACAAGAGCAACAATACAATACTACAGGACAAGACAGCGCAGTCAAGAACACAGAGTGCAGCCAGAGCTAACCTGAATAGGGGCATCAAGGTTGCCAGGCAGGCAGAGAAACAGAAAATAGAGGTCTACTTCACATACAACAACCCACAGTGGGTGTGGCAGGGAATACAACACATTACAAACTTCAAAGGCAACAACACCGTCACTGTTAACAGCAACGCCCTTTTAGCAAAGGAGCTAAACAGCTTCTTTGCTCGTCTGGAGGAACACAGAGCAGACATAGCCACACTGCCCCCTCCCCCAATCTCCAGCACTCACAGACTCCCTCTGCAGGAACACCACGCGAGAAGGCACATTGCATCTCTAGGTGTGTGGAGTTTAAGACAAGGCAAGTGATGCTACGATAATATAATTCCTTGGTAAGACCCCACCTAGAATATTGTGTGCGGGTTTGGTTACCATACCTTAAGAAGGACATTGCTGCCTTGGAAAAGGTGCAACGTAGGGCAACGAGAATGATTCCTGGTCTTAGAGGAATGTCTAATGAGGAGAGGTTAGCTGAGCTGAATCTGTTTAGCCTCGAGCAAAGGAGACTAAGGGGGGACATAATCCAGGTGTTTAAGATTCTAACAGGTCTGGATGCTGTTCAGCCAAATGGCTATTTCAATGTTAGTTTAAATACCAGAACTCGTGGCCATAAGTGGAAATTAGCTGGAGAACATTTTAAAACGAATTTGATGAAGCATTTCTGTACACAGCGTGTAGTTAGAGTATGGAATAGTCTTCCTGTTATTGTAACACAAGCTAAAACCCTGGGTTCTTTTAAATCAGAGCTAGATAAGATTTTTGAGCTATTAGCTAAGTTCTCCTCAAAGGAGCTTGATGGGCCGAATGGCCTCCTCTCATTTGTAAATCTCTTTGGTTCTTATGAGTCAGCTTACAGAGATGAGGTCCAGAAACTGATAGGTTGGAGTTCAGCAAACAATTTGGCACTAAACAGCACAAAGACAAAGGAATCACTGACTTCAGGAAGGATGGAGGCGACACTGGCCTGCCTAGATGGATGGATGGATGTTTTTATTGACATTGTAAGTACAATGAGATTTAGTTTGGTAACGCGCCAGCAGCTACACAGTATATTTACAATTATATAGATTGTGAGGCATAAAATAAGGTGTGAGTAATATAACATAACGACATAATATAAGTAATCATTAATTAATCATTACAGATGGTATGAGGTGTGAACCGCTAGGCTGCTATGGCATGTTTGGTATCAAACCGATGGAAAATCACTCCAGTTTCCAAATCTGGTCAGTGGTTACCACGAAAGTGAATATATCAAAAGTTACACCAGCCTAACGAAAATCATCAATACAAGGGAAATCACTCTGGTCATAAATCTCAAAAGGACTGATACAGACCCCCTTCCGAAAGCCCGCCAAATGGATGGTCAGCCATTGGTCCAGGAGTCGAATTCCTGGTCACTCCTATTCACGAACTTTACACTATAAAACCTGGCACCTCAGAACAAAGCCAGGAGAGGAGAAACAGAAGGGAGGAGAAAACAAAAGACCATCAGCACGAAGAGAGGCAGAGAACATCAGCCCAAGAGAAGAGAAGCCCACAAGAAGCCCTCCTGAAGCCTATCAGTGAAGACCCAGCTGGACAGAGAACTGCAACCAAGCCCAAGCTTCACCAGGAGAGGGAATCAGAGGGGCTCCACTCCAACAACCGCTGCAAACACCGCGCCTCCCTGAGTGCCATCACCCATCAGCTCATCAGCCTCCGCAACCAACTGCCAAGACCCCCCCCCCCCACTCTGCAACCAAGTAAACAAACTTCCTTTCATTTATAACAACCTAAACTCCTATTCACCTGCTATATTACTTTAGGACAGTATTTCCACAAATTGCTTGCTTTGCAGAACAGTATTTTCCCTTTTAAGGTTACTCATTTTAAATCTGGTCATTGCATTTTCATGATTACATTGTTTGTGTCCACTCCGTTATTTCGTGTTTATTGTTTGTTAGGTGTAATGTCTGTCTTATGTTAGTTATAGGAATAAATGCATGTCTTTTACACAACTTCAGCCTCCGTTCATTGAGTGCTCACAAGAATCCCTGCCTGTGCGATCTACGCTCTGAAACCTCAAATTCGCCTGAAATATCGCGAGACTCTCTCTCATTGGCCGTGAGGGGAGCTTCGCTACCGATCGTTTACATTACCTGGTGACGCAGCTCGTTGGACAAGCCTTCTATTCTAACCCAGGTTATTACGTGATACTGGTTATTAATGAGTTCCATTTAAGTCACACATTAACAGACTCACGGTGTTTCGCAATTGAGTTTGAGCCGACCATTCAGCATAAAAAATTGGTTAATAATCACAAGGCACAAGGTTTAAACTTATTCTGAGCACACAATTTAAACTTTTTATGACCGAACGTGCAGTGAAGAAGCGCTACTGTCAACTGGTTGCAAAAGTCGCACTCATGGCAATCTGAAGGCATTTAAGCGGGATCATATGGGCTTATTATAGTTATTTTTATTTCTATTATTAGTAGTTATATTATTTTGTTTTATTTTCGGTGATTTCATTGTAGTTCTTTCGTATTAAACTGCAGTAACTTTAACCCTATGTCTGACGAGATTCTCAGATGTAGCGCTTTGTTTCCAGGTTCAATTCGGACGAGTGTCTCCGTTTCTATATATCCTGGGAGAGATCTCTCTATTAGCGAACGGGAATACTTGTTATGAGGTTCTAACCTAATTATGTTGCGCTTGGACATAAGACCGATAGCTTAGTTACCTATCAGGATCATACTCGTATGTGTGTGCCTGCTTTAGACAAAGCAAGTTTAACACAACTTTGCGCTGT
Organism: Brienomyrus brachyistius; assembly: GCF_023856365.1. NCBI lineage: Eukaryota > Metazoa > Chordata > Actinopteri > Osteoglossiformes > Mormyridae > Brienomyrus > Brienomyrus brachyistius. Next base: position 55,520 of record NW_026043032.1, on the reverse strand, counting down.
GAGCCAAGTGTGTGTCATTTAGAAATTGGGAGTCTCCTGTGCTTGAGACCCGCCGTGGTTAAGCACCATTTGCGACGAGATATAGTGCACTCACAATTTAAATCTGTCGCCGTAACGCGTGCGCCGTCTCGCTTCAGTAATTGTTTTAAGGGGTGATGACGAAGATGACGAATTTACTTTCCTGAAGAGGAGCAGGATGGGTCACGCGTTCTGTAAGATTTGTCTCCCACGGGGAAGGAACGATGTCAGTCGGCATGAAAAATCCAAGTCATTAGTGAATGACAGAGCCGCATGAGTGAACATGAAAAATTAATAGAAAATAAATGACAAATGGTTATTTTATATTTTATATATTTTATATATTTATATTTATATTATATTTTATATAATTTATATTATTTTATATTTCCTGTCTTAAAATGTAAGGGATACACATGGTCATTTCCGTTGTTTCCTGTTTCCTGCGAGAGTGATACTGACTGCTAGCGCGCGAACTTTGAAACCATAGATATCACCTAAATAATAATTCGAGTTAAGTCATTGGGAAAAAGCTTCGCAAGATTAATAATCCTCCAAAATAAATAAATAAAATTTCCCAGACCCCGACGGATTAATCACCTACGCAAGTACCGACCCACGATCTTCGTTCAATTAAGAAGGTGCTTCCAGCCTTACAGCCTCAGTTTACGTAAGTACAACGCCATGTCTACTGTTCCGTGTTCTGAGTGTAATATGTTTAGCTATTCTTCTCCAGTCATTAGCGGTATTTATACATGTGAGAAGTGTCAGTTAGTCGCTAGACTGACGAGAAGATTGTAGTGTTAGAGGGACGTATCCGGACGTTACATAACATTCAGGAGAATGAGAGTTTTATTGACTCAGTATTAGCGGCTCCGGATATGTCCGCGATAGCCAGTAAGTCTCCCCCTGCTCCGGCAGCAGAGCCTTCGCAGCAAGGCGAGTGGGTGACGACCCGGCGGCATAGTCGCAAATCCAAACCAAACTTACACCGGCACCATTCGCCTATCCGCGTTTCCAACAGGTTCTCCCCACTCAGTGAAACTCCCACTGAGACGCCTGTTGAAAGTGCTCTAATAATTGGTGATTCTATTCTAAGAAACGTGAGAGTAGCGACTCCAGCGACCATTGTAAATTGTCTCCCGGGTGCCAGAGCGACCGACATCTCGGCAAATTTAAAGTGCTGGCTAAAAGTAAACGTAAATACTCTCAGATAGTTATCCACGTCGGCACTAATGATGTCCGATTGAGGCAATCGGAGATCACAAAGGCAAATTTTAAAGAGGTGTGCAACATTGCGAAGAAGATGTGTGTGTCAGTAACGTGCTCTGTCCAGACTAAAACTCAAGTCCAGACTAAAAACACACCTGTTTAGTTTAGCGTATAGGGACACTAGTTCTAGCCCTAGCTAACTCTTCACTCCCAGGCAGACCTGTATGTGAGGTGTAGAGCTGGGTGGGGATCGGTGCCATTGGCTTTGGATGAACTGGATTGTCAGTGCTGTCACTCTAGCTTTGCAATCTCTTGTGGAACTGGAGTGCTGACATTTCAGGGACTCCCCATGCCGGCATTCCCACTTGCCTCTCCCTCCTACTGATGCTGCCATAGCCATATCTGCCGGAGCTTGCAGATTGCACTTCATATTGTACTCACCTAGCTTTTAGCACTGCCAATAGCCTCCTCTACTATGCCTAATTGTACATTTTATTTCCCCTACTCCTCCTGGGGGTGATGCCTGGAGACCTCAATCTATCAAGATATCCAGCACACCCGACCACCACCAGTGACGTCCCTGCATCCAGCTCGCCGTTCTGATCTTCCATGTATGACCCGCTGCCTTACCTCTGGTTGCCTGGCAATTGGAAGAAGACTCGGCTTCGGCATTGGCTTATCTTCCTTGCTCTCCTCTCTCTATTTGACTATCCCTGCCGGCCCCTGGAGGATGGGCTTCCCCTTTGAGTCTGGTCCCTCTCAAGGTTTCTTCCTTCTAGGGAGTTTTTCCTTGCCACTGTCGCCTATGGCTTACTCACTGGGGGCTTTGGGTGAGGATACTGTAAAGCGCTTTGAGACAATGTATGTTGTGATAATGCGCTATATAAAAATAAATTTGTTTGTTTGTTGTTGTTGATACTGGAGCCTGGTTGCGGTGGTGGGATGGCTCACGGCGGGTGCCGGAAAATTTCCTTTATTTTCAAATCCAAACCTTGACAGGTATGCTGCTGTTCAAATCATGGGTGCATGTTACAAGTGCGGAACATATTTTAACTTAGTACTAACTTAGCATCATATTTGATCTGATTCGACTGAATATCCCAGGTTTCCATCTCTCATGCATCTGGTGTGACGTGTTTTCAGACTCTCAGGCTGGCGCAAAGAAATCTTACGGGAATTGAACGTCTCACTCCGGCCAGCTGACCAAAGTTGGTAACCTTGGTATTGTGTGTAGGAGATTCGGTATAAACTATAATTTCGTTCTCCATTTACATGCCCGTAGTGTCTTTAAGTGTTATGTAGTTTTGCCTGAAACGCAAAAATAAAACAAAGCAATTAAAGCCGTAAGTGGCTCAAATTGTGCTGTAGCGATTGAAGAACTTTTGTCGGAAGTTGGATTCGAACCCACGCCTTACTTGGGAGAACAGAATACCAGAATAGAGTAGGTTAAGTCCAGCCTTGGCTTCCAAGCTGACGTTTTTCTACATATGTGCTTGTGTATCATGGACAGTAAGAGGGGGCAGGCAAGGAGAGAATTTCTCTCTTTGGGGATCAATAGAGTGTTGTTATTATAACGTCTAAAAAGTATGATGGTCTGTCGATAAATCAATAGAAAATAAATGAAGTCGTTTTCGCGAACACGCTGGAAAAGCCAGGGGCCGGACCGACTGTAGGGGGCGTGGCCAGAGACAGCCATCTCAGGCTGTCAAGTCTCCCGTTTTGGCCGGGAAACTACCGTATTTTACTTCTCTTTCCCGCCGACTCCCGTATTAGTATTTTCCCGTAAATCTTCCTTATATTATATAGTTGCTGGATAGTGTAGTGGTAAGATCGCCGCCTTTCACACGGGAGACCGGGGTTCGAATCCCGGTTGTGGCCAAAAATAATTTTATATATTTTATATATTTATATTATATTTATATTATATTTTTTATATATTGTATTATATAGTTGCTGGATAGTGTAGTGGTAAGATCGCCGCCTTTCACACGGGAGACCGGGGTTCGAATCCCGGTTGTGGCCAGAAACAACTGCTATCACAACTAGAGATTGATGAGGTACAACACGATTGCTACGACAAGGGGGAGCCAGGACGACAGGTCAGGGGGAGATATCATCATCCCCACATTCCGAGATTGGGTACCAAGCCCCATATATATTAGTAGGCTGAATACAAGAGCAGCTGACCTGAGAAATAAGAAATAAGCTAAGCTGGAAACCTGGACCCTCCGACCAAGAATGCGTGAAGTACCCTCAGAAGGTCTACTAGAAGATGTACGTAGAAGACTACTACAGATCAGCTGATCTACACCACAGCAACAGTGATCCTTGAGCTGGACCGTCTTTGAAGACTCCGTAAATCTCCGTATAATAATATATATCTACGGGAACGAGAAAGCAGAGAACAAGAACAAGATTTGTAAATGTAAGATTTGAAGGACCCGGCATGAAAAATAGAATAGTTCTCGTCATTAGTGAACATGTGGTCTCGTCATTGTGTATCATGACAGTAAGAGGGGGATCAATAGAGTGTTGTTATTATAACGTCTAAAAAGTATGATGGTCTGTCGATAAATCAATCAGATAAATAATGAAGTCGTTTTCGCGAACACGCTGGAAAAGCCAGGGGCCGGACCGACTGTAGGGGGCGTGGCCAGAGACAGCCATCTCAGGCTGTCAAGTCTCCCGTTTTGGCCGGGAAACTACCGTATTTTACTTCTCTTTCGCGCCCGTCCTCCCGTATTAGTATTTTCCCGTAAATCTCCCTTATATTATATAGTTGCTGGATAGTGTAGTGGTAAGATCGCCGCCTTTCACACGGGAGACCGGGGTTCGAATCCCGGTTGTGGCCAAAAATATATTTATATATTTTATATATTTATATTATATTTATATTATATTTTTTATATATTGTATTATATAGTTGCTGGATAGTGTAGTGGTAAGATCGCCGCCTTTCACACGGGAGACCGGGGTTCGAATCCCGGTTGTGGCCAGAAACAACTGCTATCACAACTAGAGATTGATGAGGTACAACACGATTGCTACGACAAGGGGGAGCCAGGACGACAGGTCAGGGGGGAGATATCATCATCCCCACATTCCGAGATTGGGTACCAAGCCCCATATATATTAGTAGGCTGAATACAAGAGCAGCTGACCTGAGAAATAAGAAATAAGCTAAGCTGGAACCTGGACCCTCCGACCAAGAATGCGTGAAGTACCCTCAGAAGGTCTACTAGAAGATGTACGTAGAATCTACACCACAGCAACAGTGATCCTTGAGCTGGACCGTCTTTGAAGACTCCGTAAATCTCCGTATAATAATATATATCTACGGGAACGAGCAGAGAACAAGAACAAGATTTGTAAATGTAAGATTTGAAGGACCCGGCCATGAAAAATAGAATAGTTCTCGTCATTAGTGAACATGTGTCTCGTCATTGTGTATCATGGACAGTAAGAGGGGGATCAATAGAGTGTTGTTATTATAACGTCTAAAAAGTATGATGGTCTGTCGATAAATAATGAAGTCGTTTTCGCGAACACGCTGGAAAAGCAGGGTGTAGGGGGCGTGGCCAGAGACAGCCTGCTGACCATCTCAGGCTGTCAAGTCTCCCGTTTTGGCCGGAAACTACCGTATTTTACTTCTCTTTCCCGCCGTCCTCCCGTATTAGTATTTTCCCGTAAATCTCCCTTATATTATATAGTTGCTGGATAGTGTAGTGGTAAGATCGCCGCCTTTCACACGGGAGACCGGGGTTCGAATCCCGGTTGTGGCCAAAAATATATTTTATATATTTTATATATTTATATTATATTTATATTATATTTTATATAATTTATATTATTTTATATTTCCTGTCTTAAAATGTAAGGGATACTGGAGCCTGGTTGCGGTGGTGGGATGGCTCACGGCGGGTGCCGGAAAATTTCCTTTATTTTTCAAATCCAAACCTTGACAGGTATGCTGCTGTTCCAAATCATGGGTGCATGTTACAAGTGCGGAACATATTTTAACTTAGTACTAACTTAGCATCATATTTGATCTGATTCGACTGAATATCCCAGGTTTCCATCTCTCATGCATCTGGTGTGACGTGTTTTCAGACTCTCAGGCTGGCGCCTGAGAAACGTCTCACTCCGGCCAGCTGACCAAAGTTGGTAACCTTGGTATTGTGTGTAGGAGATTCGGTATAACTATAATTTCGTTCTCCATTTGCATGCCCGAAGTGTCTTTAAGTGTTATGTAGTTTTGCCTGAAACGCAAAAATAAAACAAAGCAATTAAAGCCGATCAGTGGCTCAAATTGTGCTGTAGCGATTGAAGAACTTTTGTCGGAAGTTGGATTCGAACTTGGGATGCCTTACTTGGGAGAACAGAATACCAGAATAGAGTAGGTTAAGTCCAGCCTTGGCTTCCAAGCTGACGTTTTTCTACATATGTGCTTGTGTATCATGGACAGTAAGAGGGGGCAGGCAAGGAGAGAATTTCTCTCTTTGGGGATCAATAGAGTGTTGTTATTATAACGTCTAAAAAGTATGATGGTCTGTCGATAAATCAATAACAATATCAATGAAGTCAATGTTTATCTAAAGGAATCAGAATTCAGGAAAAGCCAGGGGCCGGACCGAGTGTAGGGGGCGTGGCCAGAGACAGCCTGCTGACTGTTCCAAATCATGGGTGCATGTTACAAGTCCGGAACATATTTTAACTTAGTACTAACTAGCATCATATTTGATCTGATTCGACTGAATATCCCAGGTTTCCATCTCTCATGCATCTGGTGTGACGTGTTTTCAGACTCTCAGGCTGGCGCAAAGAAATCTTACGGGAATTGAACGTCTCACTCCGGTCAGCTGACCAAAGTTGGTAACCTTGGTATTGTGTGTAGGAGATTCGGTATAACTATAATTTCGTTCTCCATTTACATGCCCGTAGTGTCTTTAACCGGCTGCACAAACTGGATCCGCCTCCATTACGACACAACTTTGCCCTTATTGGCTTAAGAATTTAGTCACATACATGACGTATATCTGCTATTTCTCCCGAGAAGCAGGTAAAGCAGTGGTAACTGCTTTGTAGTTAATTTACCTGGTAAAATTAAGTTTAAATAAATGATATAAATACTGTAATAGTACTCGTGAGCTTTGTTTATTTGTTATTAGTTATTGTAATGTTGCGCTGCTTTATTTGTTTAATCGTCTAGTCTGTGGAGACATTCAAGTTAATCAAATAAGAATTGCACTGTACACTGTACATGACCATAAAAACTTTTGTATCCTTGAAATAAATGTTTTTGATCTTTTCCTTGGCAGTTATCTTTTTACACAGGGCCTCTATGTACACGATAGTTTTTTTTTTCACGACTAACAGTATGGATCAGGAGTTGGTTATTGTAAAAGAAGTAATGTGCATGCAGGTGATATTTGTATAGATTTATCCACACCCTTGTAGCAGTGCTGCCATTGCAGTCAGATCTCGCAAACTAGGAGTATTAGTTGTCTTTATTTCTCTTTATTTCTTGACGCCAACCCTCTCCATTAATCCGGGCTTGGACTGGCACCTACCTGAGCTGGCTTGCTCCCTTAAGTGGCTGGGTTAGGCTAAACTATATATATATATTTACCAAGACTACAATAAAACATCTCGAAATGTGTAGTCTAGCAAAACGCAGTTTAAAGAAGGTAGCCTACCTGGCGAAATTGCAAACAAATTAAGGGCGTTAGGCAGCCTTTAGATCCTACCCATCATGCACTGCAGTTTTTTGCTAATTCCTCAAATGGAAAACTGTCCATCCATCCATCCATCCATTTTCCAAACCGCTTATCCTACTGGATCGCGGGGGGTCTGGAGCCTATCCCGGAAGCAATGGGCACGAGACAGGGAACAACTCAGGATGGCGGGCCAGCCCATCGCAGGGCACACTCACACACTATTCACTCACGCATACACTCCTATGGGCAATTTAGCAACTCCAATTAGCCTCAGCATGTTTTTGGACTGTGGGGGAAACCAGAGTACCCGGAGGAAACCCCACGATGACATGGGTAGAAACATGCAAACTCACACACATGTGACCCAGGTGGAGACTCGAACCCGGGCCCTAGAGGTGTGAGGCAACAGTGCTAACCACTGCACCACCATGCTGCCCCCTAAATGGAAAACCATTAAATACAAAAGGAAAACAAAAGTGCTGTAAGACTGTATACTTATGTGTATGTTAGTAAAGGCTGTAGCTGACACAAACGGACCCCACTAATTAGAAAGGGGTAATTGTACACATGTGGCATCCAGTATGTTCTTCTATAACAGTTTTTAAAAAAAAAAAAAACTCACATTACACAAATTGGCACTATCAAAACGAGGATTATGGGAAAATGGGGACTGTGATGGAGATTACATACACGTAGGCATGGTATTTAGTTTTTTTTAATCTGGTCACCTTCCAGAGTAATTGTAAACTAAAACCATCTTCACCCTATTTGATTCTTTATAAATGGACAATCAGTCGTGCAGTAAATGGGGGTATAGAGAGACACAGAGCTTGTCTAACAAGAAACCCTGGGAAGCTAACATTAATAGGGTGGGTATGGATAGCAAAACCATTGATACAGATTACAGATTTATATCTCACCTGAACCCTGGCGGGCTCCGTGCCAATAGGGGTTGGGATTAGGGTTAGTTAACTTAAGTAGTAATATTGATGTGTATATTCTCCTATTCTCCAGTCAGTGAATCGTGAAACGTAATGTTAATATGTTTCTATACCTATATGTTCTGCTTAAAAACCCATAAAGGCAAGCACAGTGTTTAGACATTCTGTTACTTAGACTAGTAAACACTAAGATCCTTCAGCTTTCAATTAACCTGACACAACAGTCTAAACAACAAATGTGTGCCATGTCATTTGTCATCTTTACATCTGTATCCTTTATATGGTAATTGGATTTTCAAGGTGGAATTGCAGGTCGATCATTTTAAGGATCTAGATGTAAACCTCCCTGGTGTTGCTTTAATATTTTTTTTGCACAATTTGCTTCACACACTTCCTCCAGCAGAGAAGCTTACAATACTACACCCCACCAAATGACTGGATGATGCCTTTTTTATTTAAGGTCTGGCTGTGAGCCTCGATTACCGATACACTATCTTCAGGCTCCTGCCGGGATCAGTCAGTATGGTGGACCTTTGGAGGAATGGGTACAAAACCATCAGGAAAGTTTGCAGGTGCTTCAAGAGTATGTGAAGGCTTAGTTGGAGGAACAAGCCACACCACGAAATCGGAAACACAATGAGTTGGTTAATGATTAGGGGTTTGATGAAGGTCAGCTGGTGTGTTTGCGGAACCATGTTCGAGGTAAAATACAGGATCATTGGGATGCCTGTTTGTATATGGTAGTTCGGTGTCCCCAAGATCAGGGTGCAGTTTACTCTGCAACTCCAATGGAGGGGGACGGGGTTGTCCGTCAAGTTCACCGAACAGAGTTGCGTCCAGTACCACAGGGGGTTGTTATGTCAGGGGAAGATGTTCTGGTAATGTCTCCTGAGTCTGGGTTGCCCACAGGGGCAACAGAAATGGAATCGGATGAGGACTCTGTGATTTTACGGGGACAGGGCTGGTGGGAGGGGTCGCAATAGAGCATCCACAAGTAGGCCTCGTATAATGGAGGAGGTTATGTCCCCCCCGAGGTGTAGAGACCAGTTAAACGTTCCGGTGAGGTCCACCACTGGTCATCATACCAACCCTTATAAGTTACCACGGTCAGTGAATGATCGTTCGGTTGGGAGGAAGACCAGTGGTTTGGGGATAGAATTCTTAGCTGTGATCGTTGGGTCATCAATTTCATTTTCGGGGGATGGATTGTAGCCAGGCAATTATAGGCAGGTATAGGAACTGCAGTTCGGACTGGAGGCATAGCCGGGGCGAGATGGCTGTGCATGTTCCGATGGTAGGGCATATTGGCAAAGGAGCAGGCACGGGAAAGACAGGCAGGGTCCTGATAGATTTGGTGGAGCATCGGCGGGCATATTGAATTTGCAGTGTAGCAGCCTTTCTGTTTGCTTGTTTCAGGGGTGAACAATCTTATCCGCAAAGGGCCGGTGTGTATGCAGGTTTTCGCTGCAACTCCCTAATTAGATTTCTAATTAGAGGACTGATTAGCTGAAGAGTCCTCATACCTGGTTTTGAAGAGCTGACCTAAAGGTTACCCCAAAAACCTGTTTTTTTTTTGTTTGAATGGGCAGTGAGTCATGGGGTAAACTACTGTTCTTTAGGGGTTTTCAAGGTGGAATTACGGGTCGATAATTTTAAGGATCAGGTTGTAAACCTCCCTGGTGTTGCTTTAATATGTTTTATCTGAGGTTGTATCGTGTATTATCAAGCCAGCCGGCTTAGTGGCCTCGGGAGCGGGGTTTAGTGGGAGCAGCTGGCTAGTTTTATTTTCTTTTTTGTTTGTGTCTTTTTCTTTGTTGTATGTATATTTTGGGTTCATTATTAGGCAGGCTGGGCCTTTTGGCACCTGTAGTCTGGGTGCTGGATTGCCCATAGGGGTCTTTTTTATTGCTGTGATTTGCTGTGTCATTCACTAGTGTGATTTGTGCTGGATGTGTTTTTAAGGTTGTGCTGTGGCGTGTACCTGAGCAAACTTTGGGCAACCTGTTCTCTTGTTGGCTTTATTGACAAAGGGTGGATTAGTCTAATTACGGCCTGCTACAAATAGCTGCATATAACGTATAAAAAAAAATCACCTTATGGGTGCTCCGTAGGGTAGCAAGATCTTGAGTTTTTTTTACAGTACTCGGGTACGTTTTAAAATTTTCGACCAATCAGCAAACATTATTCTGACAGCATAGCTGGGAAACCAATGAAAAGTGAGTGCAACGTTCTAGAACTTGACTTCGGGTTGACGCTCCCTATAAAAGAGCTGGGTACTGCTTCAAGGCGTTCAGTTGGCGCTACCTCCTGATAGAGTAGCACTGTACGGCTCTTGTTCCGTAAAACAACATCAAAAGGATGAAAAAAAAAACAATATTTAAAGAAGACGAAAAAAATCAATTTTTAAAGAAGACGAAAAAAACATCGTCTAAAAAATAAGCCAAAAAAATAATATCCGAAGAAGGAAAAACATGCAAAGTAAAAAAAAACAAACAAAAATAAAAAAACAATATCCAAAGAAGAAGGAAAAAAACATCCAAAGGGAGAAAAGAAGAACTGAAGGGCCAACGAGGTAGGAGGAAATACAAATTTCGTTTCAGCACCGTTGGAGTGCCAAGCCGTGAAAAGCATTTGGCCAGAAGACAAGGTAAGTGTTGTATCTGTTATTTTAAAACAGCGCTTTTCAAAATGCTGCTTTATAATCGTTTGAGATCGTTAGCCAGTGTGACAGCTGAAGGCTTTTTGAGTTTACCAACATAAAGTTTTATTTCTGTATTAGGACATTGTCAGGAACAATGATGTGTTCATCGCTATGATGTGTTCAAAAAGCGATGCATTGAATCTTAGAAACATTTGTGATTTTTCAAACGATGCTTTTCCTTTTATTTAATCAGTAAAATTTCCATCGGTTTTATATAGTGCCCCTTGAAATATGTCTTTAGCTCATTTTCCGGGCATTTTACTAGAATGCATCCTGAGAAATACACAAGCTCTGCTGCATTTCCGTGCCTCGATGTTTAGTGCCGAGTATAATTGTTGCAGTTGCCTTTTATATATTCCATGAGACCTGTTGGTACCAAGAGAAGTGTGAGACTGTCAGGGTGAATTTATCATACAATCGCACGCATAAATACCTGAGGGTTGCCAGTCCTTTTGCGTTGTTACAGGAGGACTAGAGCTGACGAGTGTGTTTCTACACACTATCAAGGGCATTGTAGTACAGTTTTCTCAGGTGGGAGAATGCTGCCGATCTCCTATTTGACAATACAGCCTTGATATATTAGAATATTACAGAACTAGAAGCCTTTTGCAAGGAAGAATGTGAGAAAATCCCAAGTACAAGAACTGAAAGCCTTTCAGCTGGCTATAAGAAGCGCTTGTAAGCTGTGATATCTGGCAGAGGAGGTGTTACTAAGTACTGATTACGTAGGGTGCCCAAACTTTTGCAGAGTGCCATAATAATGTTTTTATTTTGTAATTTTGTTCAATTTATGGCATAAAAAGTAACTATTCATCAATGTTTGCTGAAAATATTGTGTATTTTTCCCCAGTTCCTAAAGAGACTGTATTAACTGATATTGTTGCTTTTGTAATTGAAAAGATGTTATTTGTCAAGGGGTGCCAAACCTTTGCATAAGACTGTACACAGTGTGTGTATGTGTTTATGTGAGTGTGTGTCTGTGTGTGTGTGTGTATATATATATATGTGTGTGTGTGTATATATTTCTGTATATGCATGTGTATATATATATTTATATATAGTTCACACACATTCAAACTTATTTGAATACACATCAAAATTATTTTTATTATTATTATTTTCGTTTTTTTTTTTTTTTGTGTTTTAAAATTTTTTATTTTTGCAATGGAAATAAAAATAAAGCAGTCCTCCGTAGAGGAGGGGTGGTGGAGGGAATATATATATATATATACATATATATAAAATAATTGTCACACAACTGGGGTGACATGCCACATGCCTTTCCTGCTCACCCAATTTTAGTGCACTTTAGTTATGCATAATGACCTTCTAGTCTCGATACACCCATATATATATATGTATATATATATATAGTTTTTTTTGTTTTTTTTTTTGCAATAGACAATAAAAATAACGCAGTTCTCCATAAAGGAGGGATGGTGGATGGAATATATATATACATATATATAAAATAATTGTCACACAACCTGGGTGACATGCCTTGCCTGCTCACCCAGTTTTAGTGCACCTTAGTTATTCATAATGACCATCTAGTCTCGATACACCCATAAATATATATGTATATATATATAGTTTTTTTTGTTTTTTTTTTTGCAATAGACAATAAAAATAACGCAGTTCTCCATAAAGGAGGGATGGTGGATGGAATATATATATACATATATATAAAATAATTGTCACACAACTTGGGTGACATGCCTTGCCTGCTCACCCAATTTTAGTGCAACTTAGTTATCCATAATGACCAACTAGTCTCGATACACCCATATATATATATATATGTACATATATATATAGTTTTTTTATTAGCAATAGAAAAGAAAAATAACGCAGTTCTCCGTAAAGGAGGGATGGTGGATGGAATATATATATATATATATACATTTATATAAAATAATTGTCACACAACCTGGGTGACATGCCTTGCCTGCTCACCCAATTTTAGTGCACCTTAGTTATCCATACTGACCATCTAGTCTCGACACACCCATATATATATATATATATATATATATATATGTATATATATAGATATTTTTTCTTTTTCTTGTGTTTTTTTTTCGCAATGGATATTAAAAATAAAGCAGTCCTCCGTAAAGGAGGGGTGGTGGAGGGAATATATATATACATATATATATAAAATAATTGTCACACAACCTGGGTGACATGCCTTGCCTGCTCACCCAATTTTAGTGCAACTTAGTTATCCATAATGACCAACTAGTCTCGATACACCCATATATATATATATATATATGTACATATATATAGTTTTTTTATTAGCAATAGAAAAGAAAAATAACGCAGTTCTCCGTAAAGGAGGGATGGTGGATGGAATATATATATATATATATATATATATATATATATATATATATATATACATTTATATAAAATAATTGTCACACAACCTGGGTGACATGCCTTGCCTGCTCACCCAATTTTAGTGCACTTTAGTTATCCATACTGACCATCTAGTCTCGACACACCCATATATATATATATATATATATATATATATATATATATATATGTATATATATATAGATATTTTTTCTTTTTCTTGTGTTTTTTTTTCGCAATGGATATTAAAAATAAAGCAGTCCTCCGTAAAGGAGGGGTGGTGGAGGGAATATATATATACATATATATATAAAATAATTGTCACACAACCTGGGTGACATGCCTTGCCTGCTCACCCAATTTTAGTGCAACTTAGTTATCCATAATGACCAACTAGTCTCGATACACCCATATATATATATATATATGTACATATATATAGTTTTTTTATTAGCAATAGAAAAGAAAAATAACGCAGTTCTCCGTAAAGGAGGGATGGTGGATGGAATATATATATATATATATATATATATATATATATATATATATATATATATATATATATATATATATATATATACATTTATATAAAATAATTGTCACACAACCTGGGTGACATGCCTTGCCTGCTCACCCAATTTTAGTGCACTTTAGTTATCCATACTGACCATCTAGTCTCGACACACCCATATATATATATATATATATATATATATATATATGTATATATATATAGATATTTTTTCTTTTTCTTGTGTTTTTTTTTCGCAATGGATATTAAAAATAAAGCAGTCCTCCGTAAAGGAGGGATGGTGGATGGAATATATATATAAAATAATTGTCACACAACCGGGGTGACATGCCTTGCCTGCTCACCCAATTTTAGTGCACCTTAGTTATTCATAATGACCATCTAGTCTCGATACACCCATAAATATATATGTATATATATATAGTTTTTTTATTAGCAATAGAAAAGAAAAATAACGCAGTTCTCCGTAAAGGAGGGATGGTGGATGGAATATATATATATATATATACATTTATATAAAATAATTGTCACACAACCTGGGTGACATGCCTTGCCTGCTCACCCAATTTTAGTGCACTTTAGTTATCCATAATGACCATCTAGTCTCGATACACCCATGAATATATATGTATATATATATATATATATATATATATATATATATATATATATATATAGTTTTTCTGTTTTTTTTTTGCAATAGACAATAAAAATAACGCAGTTCTCCGTAAAGGAGGGATGGTGGATGGAATATGTATATGCATATATATAAAATAATTGTCACACAACCTGGGTGACATGCCTTGCCTGCTCACCCAATTTTAGTGCACCTCAGTTATCCATACTGACCATCTAGTCTCGACACACCCATATATATATATATATATATATATATATATATATATGTATATATATAGATATTTTTTCTTTTTCTTGTGTTTTTTTTTCGCAATGGATATTAAAAATAAAGCAGTCCTCCGTAAAGGAGGGGTGGTGGAGGGAATATATATATACATTTATATAAAATAATTGTCACACAACTGGGGAGACATGCCTTGCCTGCTCACCCAATTTTAGTGCACCTTAGTTATCCATAATGACCAACTAGTCTCGATACACCCATAAATATATATATATATATGTACATATATATAGTTTTTTTATTAGCAATAGAAAAGAAAAATAACGCAGTTCTCCGTAAAGGAGGGATGGTGGATGGAATATATACATACATATATATAAAATAATTGTCACACAACCTGGGTGACATGCCTTGCCTGCTCACCCAATTTTAGTGCAACTTAGTTATCCATAATGACCAACTAGTCTCGATACACCCATAAATATAAATGTATATATATAGTTTTTTTTTTTTCGCAATGGACAATAAAAATAACGCAGTTCTCCGTAAAGGAGGGATGGTGGATGGAATATATATATAAAATAATTGTCACACAACCGGGGTGACATGCCTTGCCTGCTCACCCAATTTTAGTGCACCTTAGTTATTCATAATGACCATCTAGTCTCGATACACCCATAAATATATATGTATATATATGTATTGTTTTTTTTTTTTTTTTTTTTTTGCAATAGACAATAAAAATAGCGCAGTTCTCCATAAAGGAGGGATGGTGGATGGAATATATATATACATATATATAAAATAATTGTCACACAACCTGGGTGACATGCCTTGCCTGCTCACCCAATTTTAGTGCAACTTAGTTATCCATAATGACCAACTAGTCTCGATACACCCATATATATATATATATATATATATGTACATATATATAGTTTTTTTATTAGCAATAGAAAAGAAAAATAACACAGTTCTCCGTAAAGGAGGGATGGTGGATGGAATATATATATATATATATATATATATATATATATATACATTTATATAAAATAATTGTCACACAACCTGGGTGACATGCCTTGCCTGCTCACCCAATTTTAGTGCACTTTAGTTATCCATACTGACCATCTAGTCTCGACACACCCATATATATATATATATATATATATATGTATATATATAGATATTTTTTCTTTTTCTTGTGTTTTTTTTTAGCAATGGATATTAAAAATAAAGCAGTCCTCCGTAAAGGAGGGATGGTGGATGGAATATATATATAAAATAATTGTCACACAACCGGGGTGACATGCCTTGCCTGCTCACCCAATTTTAGTGCACCTTAGTTATTCATAATGACCATCTAGTCTCGATACACCCATAAATATATATGTATATATATATAGTTTTTTTATTAGCAATAAAAAAGAAAAATAACGCAGTTCTCCGTAAAGGAGGGATGGTGGATGGAATATATATATATATATATATATATATATATATATATATATATATATACATTTATATAAAATAATTGTCACACAACCTGGGTGACATGCCTTGCCTGCTCACCCAATTTTAGTGCACTTTAGTTATCCAGAATGACCATCTAGTCTCGATACACCCATGAATATATATGTATATATATATATATATATATATATATATATATATATATATATAGTTTTTCTGTTTTTTTTTTGCAATAGACAATAAAAATAACGCAGTTCTCCATAAAGGAGGGATGGTGGATGGAATATGTATATGCATATATATAAAATAATTGTCACACAACCTGGGTGACATGCCTTGCCTGCTCACCCAATTTTAGTGCACCTTAGTTATCCATACTGACCATCTAGTCTCGATACACCCATATATATATATATATATATATATATATATATATATATATATATATACATGTACATATATATAGTTTTTTTATTAGCAATAGAAAAGAAAAATAACGCAGTTCTCCGTAAAGGAGGGATGGTGGATGGAATATATATATATATATATACATTTATATAAAATAATTGTCACACAACCTGGGTGACATGCCTTGCCTGCTCACCCAGTTTTAGTGCACCTTAGTTATCCATAATGACCATCTAGTCTCGATACACCCATAAATATATATGTATATATATATATATATATATATATATATATATAGTTTTTTTATTTTTTTCGTAATGGACAATAAAAATAACGCAGTTCTCTGTAAAGGAGGGATGGTGGATGGAATATATATATACATATATACATTTATATAAAATAATTGTCACACAACCTGGGTGACATGCCTTGCCTGCTCACCCAGTTTTAGTGCACCTTAGTTATCCATACTGACCATCTAGTCTCGATACACCCATAAATATATATACTGAACAAAAATATAAACGCAACACTCTTGTTTCTGCTCCCATTTTTCATGAGATGGACTTAAAGACCTACAATTCATTCCAGATACACAATATTACCATTTCTCTCAAACATTTCTCACAAATCAGTCTAAATGTGTGATAGTGAGCACTTCTGCTTTGCTGAGATAATCCATCCCACCTCACAGGTGTGCCACATCAAGATGCTGATCTGACATCATGGGTAGTGCACAGGTGTACCTTATACTGCCCACAATAAATGGCCACCCTGGAATGTGCAGTTTTTTGCTTTATTGGGGGTCTGGGGACTCAGAACCGGTCAGTATCTGGTGTGACCACCATTTGCCTCATACAATGCAACACATCTTCTTCGCATAGAGTTTATCAGATTGTCAATTGTGGCCTGTGGAATGTTGGTCCACTCCTCTTCAATGGCTGTGCGAAGTTGTTGGATATTAGTGGGAACTGGTACACGCTGTCGTATACGCCGGTCAAGCACATCCCAAACATGCTCAACGGGTGACATGTCCGGTGAGTATGCTGGCCATGCAAGAACTGGGACATTTTCAGCTTCCAAGAACTGTGTACAGATCCTTGCAACATGGGGCCGTGCATCATCTGTCTGAGTGGCTGGTCTCAGACGATCTTGGAGGTGAACCTGCTGGATGTGGAGGTCCTGGGCTGGTGTGGTTACACGTGGTCTGCGGTTGTGAGGCCGGTTGGATGTACTGCCATATTCTCTGAAACGCCTTTGGAGACGGCTTATGGTTGAGAAATGAACATTCAATGCACGAGCAACAGATCTGGTTGACATTCCTGCTGTCAGCATGCCAATTGCACGCTCCCTCAATGCTTGTGGCATCTGTGGCATTTTGCTGTGAGACAAAACTGCACATTCCAGGGTGGCCTTTTATTGTGGGCAGTATAAGGTACACCTGTGCACTACCCATGATGTCAGATCAGCATCTTGATGTGGCACACCTGTGAGGTGGGATGGATTATCTCAGCAAAGCAGAAGTGCTCACTATCACACATTTAGACTGATTTGTGCGAAATGTTTGAGAGAAATGGTAATATTGTGTATCTGGAATGAATTGTAGATCTTTAAGTCCATCTCATGAAAAATGGGAGCAAAAACAAAAGTGTTGCGTTTATATTTTTGTTCAGTGTATGTATATGTATACATATAGTTTTTTTTGTGTTTGTGAAAACGGGTCTTTAATCGGGGAAACGGAGCGGGTAGAGCAGGACGGAACGCAGGCATTGACAAACTACAATGACGGACAGGGCAAACAGGTAAGACCAGGACTTAAAATAGGTCATGACTAATCAAAGTAATCGGGCAAAGCAGGAGACGATCAGGGAAGCACACGTGGGTAATCAGGGGGCGTGGCACACACGAGGAGCGGACAAGCCGGGCATATATGTATATCTATATAAAACCTCATTAATGAGGGACAGGGAACAGAACGGACAGACAGAACTGGCACAGGGGAAGGAGCCAGGACAAGACTTGACATAAGACAGGAAAGGCAGAGAAACAGATCAGAAAGGGGGACACGGAGGGAACAGGCAGGACAAAAGGACCGGGAGTGAACGAAGGGAACATCGGGGAAAGAGGAGCAGAAGCCAGAGGGACGAGGGACAAAGAGAGGAGGGACAGAGACAGGAGGAACAAAGCGAGGGGGAGCAGAGGCAGGAGGGACAAAGACGGGAGGCCAGGGAGAGAAGGAGGGGGAACCAAGAGGAGCCCGAGGGAGACCCAGCGGGCGACGGGAGGCAGCCGGAAGGGCTGCAGGCGGCCGGGAGGCCGGAGCCGGAGGGGCCGAGGAGACGGGGTGAGGGACAGACGCAGGGACGAAGGAGGGAGTCGGAGGGGAGACCAGGGAAGGGGACGAAGGAGCTGGAAGGGACCCTGGCGAGGGCAAGGAGAGAGGGGGAGCCGCAGCAGACGGCGACGTCCTCCGACACGCCAGAGCGGGAGGACCAGCAGGCGAATGAGGAGCCGCCGTCGGGGGGCCCGCAGGCAACCGATAAGACGCCGGAGGAGGGACCGAGGCAGGGCGACGAGGCCGCGGAGGGGGACCCGCAGACGACAGCCGACCCGGAGGGCCAGGACCCGCAGGTGCCGACCAAGCCCTAGCGCCGGCGAGGGAGGGCGAGCCAGGGGGCTGGGCGGGTGGGACCCCAGCCGTGCGTCTGTGTCCTCTCCCCTTATGGGACACAGACATAAGGACCTGCGGCCGGGGTCGGGCTCGTCGGGGTGAGGGTACCAGAGTCACAGGGGGAGAAGGGACTGGAGTGGGGCCAGGGACTGGAGCTGCAGGCTGCAGAGGGGGCGCCTGCCCGGGAGCTGCAGGCAGGGAAAGCGCCTCGGACGTGGGCGCGGTAGCTGCAGGCAGCGGAGACGGCTGCTCGGGCTCTGGGGCCGCAGGGGGCACTTATTTTATTATATAAAATAAGTGTCACACAACCGGGGTGACATGCCTTGCCTGCTTGTGGGATGAGGAAGACTCAGGGACTGGAAATGGGATTAAAACTGAAGATGTGCTCATTCCTTTGTGTATTTACAAATTTTCCTTCCGTCAGACATGAGGAGTTTGCTGCTATATTTGGCACTAATAGAGATTCTGATGCTGCTATTTTTATTGTCTATTAGTTTGTTATTATTTACAAGTTCTGTTGTGTTTTTGCATTTTTCTCTTCTGGTTAATTAACTGCTGTCTGTTTGCTGTGAAGTATGAGTGTGGTGAGTAAGACTCAGGGACTGGAAGTGGGATTACAACTAAAGATAACATGCTTATTCCTTTTTGTATTGTTTACAAATTTCCTTCCGTCAAACATGAGGAGTTTGCTGCTATATTGTGCACTAACAGAGATTCTGATGCTGCTATTTTTATTGTTTATAAATGTGTTATTGTTTCCAAGTTGAGTATTCAATAAATGCTAAATTGAGAAATTTTGTGTATCGTTTGTTATTATTAGTGTGATATTTTACCATGCAAATAGAGGGGAAAACGTCCAATTATCGGCCAAAAAAAATCAGCAGCATATATCGGCCATCGCCTGACCCTTGACTTGAAAAACCCATATCGGTCGACCTCTAGTAACAGTACATTCTGTCCAATTCATCCATCGAGTTAAGTCACACACCCACTTGAGGGGGCACTCCGGCAGACGTGAGGATGGGGATGTTCTTTCCGCTATAACATCCACTGCAGAAGTACATCTCGCTCCTGTTCACAGGGCTTACTTCAATGATGAAGCAGGGCTGGTTGTCTGGACAAGAAGTTGTCCTGCTGCTGGGTCTCGGTGCCGTTTTTCCACCTAAGCTTGAAGGTGGAAATGTGTTCCAACTTGGTCCCTGGGACTGCAGCATAGCCAAACATCGCGAGCAGCGTCGGCCACACCCACCACCAGAACCATCACACCGTCCTATACACATAAAGAAGAACTAAAACATAGAGTGTTGTGACAATCTATGCGTTAATGTTTGGCAGCATAGGTGATTCATTAAAATTATACCGAAGAATGGAAAATGTGATATTTAGAATATTTTTTGCCATTTAGTAGCTAATTTAAGCACTTACCCAATGCCTCAATTTGTTTTAGGTCAGTAATGTCTGAGCCAAAAGAATGAATGTATGAATTTAATACAATTCACCCACTCCCACCCACACACAAATCTGAAATTCAATTTAAGACACTTCTTAAACATTAGTGCATTAACAAAAAAGGAAAATCTTAAGAGATTCAGTAGGATTTTCTATGTTAGACTTAAGCTAATAGTTCAATAGTTTTTACATATTTCAATATACCAATTTGACTTTAATGTTGAAACAGATGCTAAAACATGGAATAATTTCATAACTAGAGAAACATGTTATTCACAAACACTAGCAAAGGTAGCTTATAGTTAAGCTTACTTAAGTCAGCAAGTCAGGCTACAGTGTGTAAGAATTGTCGTAAACGATAATTTGTCTCAGTCTTACATGACAGAATAAGTAAACAGAAAATATAAAATGGCTGAAACAGCGTCATTAACGCCAGCTACAGTAGAGGCGCAGAAAAGGTGTCATGACTGAAGTATTCCCAAACTCTGGAAGACCGTATGCGAGCCTTTTTTGCCGCGTGTTTCTCCAGAGGCTCCGGAGCTCCGCTGGTTGACACAGCCATGTTGGTTCATGTGCAGGGGGACGAGCGGCAAATTTCTTTTTTGCAGGGTGGTAGGTGATGTCTCATTAATATTTATTAATTTACTTACAAAATGGTGCGGCACTGCATCCAAGCCTGCGGCACTCAGAGTCACAAATACAGTGGAAACCATTTGTAGTAATTACGTCTGTCTGGCTGATTTCCAACTAATTGATATTTGTATATTTATTACATGAATATAAGGTAATATAAGGTAATAGAAGAGGTATTTAATGGTTTTCCATCTGAGGAATTTGCAAAAAACTGCAGTGCATGATGGGTCGGACCTAAAGGCTGCCTTAACGTCCTCATCTGTATGACGACATACATCAAGACTAGGAAGGTGCATAATGTTCATGTCTGGTTGCGTTTGTTGGTCCAGAAAGTAATTCAATTTCGCCATGTAGGTTACGTTCTTAAAAACTGCTTGGATATAGCCCGATTATATGCTGTGGGCCTTTTAATTTCTTTGTTTACCAGGTAGGCTACCTTCTTTAAACTGCGTTTTGTTAGACTACATATTTAGGGAGGTCTTTATAAATTTATAGTAGTCTTCATAAATATGTACATAGTTTAGCCTAACCCAGCCACTTAAGGGAGAAAGCCAGCTCAACTAGGTGTCGGTCCCAAGCCCGGATTAATGGGGAGGGTTGGCGTCAAGAAATAAAGAGACTGTATCTTCACTGCATGACTGATGTCAAAATGTGTGAAATATGTGGTTGTATTAATAAATGCATTAAAGTAGGTTAATGATTCTGTGCTGTCTAAATTGTATAGAAAATTTCTACGTATAGCCAAACAAATCTCCTCCTGTTTGAAAAGGCATAGAAAAAGCAATTTAGCCACTAAAACTTTACAGTTTTTGTGAGGGACAGTCGAATTCTCTCGTTTCTCTCGTCAAGTTTTTTTGTGATCCTGCACCTACACTTTGCCGGCCCCAGGAGGATGGGCTCCCCCTTTGAGTTTGGTCCCTCCCAAGGTTTCTTCCTTCTTGGGAGTTTTTCCATGCTATCGGCGCCTATGGCTTACTCACTGGGGGCTTTGGGTGGGCATGATATAAAGCAAAGCATTTTCCCTCCCAGTTTCCTCCTCTGGTCCACATTGCAGGACCATCAGCCATCAGAAACAGCCAGACGGTCTCCTTCAGCTTCTTTAGTGTCCTTGGAAGCCAAGGCAGTTTTAGGTCTGAGAAGAGGTTTATCAGAAGGACACATATTACGTCGTTTGTCCTGAAATGTAACATGGGGAGGAAAAGTTAAGTGGTTTAGTCAGATTGGAGTCGTTTATTCAGCAGTGGCAGCGCCAGTGACTTAATGCTACAGGTGCTATAGGGGAGTGAGATTATTTAGACCGGGTGCTTTAGCTTTTCAGCTTATGTAGATGGTGTATAGAAGCACACAGCACGATAAGCTACAGCATGGATAAAATAGGATAAAATATGAAATTCTAACGTCTAGCTCACAGAGCCTCTATGTGTACTTTGAAGAAAAAATACACTACAAGTATGCTGTAAAAACCGCAAAAATGTCTTACACAATATACAGATTTTACAGATAGTTAAAGAAAAAATGAAACCAATATTTTGGGGGTGCTGTGGGGGTACTATGGTCATTGGAGGAGGAGCTAGAGCCCCCCCCCCCAAGCTTTTCCTTGGTGCTGCCACTGTTGTTCAGATTAAAAGTAACATTGTCATTAATAAACAGTACTCTGATCAAATTTTTGCATGTACAAACACAATCAAAGTTTAACCACATGTTTAGACACAATTCACACACCTGTTACATTTCCATAATGCTAAGACTCTCTACACTTACTTCATCCACTTTCTTGTTTGGTACACAGTCATTTGATGGATGTGTAAGATCATTACCAGACCGTCTGCTGCAAACTCTACAGTTAATGAATGGCTGCAAAAACACACAGACACACAAAAACAGTATTTAAAGAGTGGTGGGCAATAAATACAGTGAGAGAAGGTGTAGTAAAGATATATCTAATGATTTAAGGCAGAGCTGCTGGAGTGCAGGGTTTAATGACACAGAACAATTTTAGAGGAAAGAGCTTCCAAAGCAGGGTCACCATAAGGCTATATTATACAAAGCAAGTTCATCTAAAAGTATGAACAACAAATCCCGTTTAACTGAACACTGCTCTGTATTAAAATACTGTCCTCCGATCAAGCTAAGTGGTCCTGTAGTTCACTATTTAAAGAGGTAAATTTAAAGGGTAATTCACACTGCACATCTACCCTGCTCTGACCAGGTTTAATTACTGGCTTTCTAATTAAAACAAGAGTTAAGTCCTGCCCTTTCACCACAAAACACCACACTGCCATTTAAGGCTGATTTCAACAATGAGTTTTAGTTAACCTGGCTCGATTGAGTTAACTCTGGGTATGTAAAACCCGCTTTGTAGTACAGCCCACAGGTCTTTAAATAAGGCCAGCTAGGGTTCATAGCTCGAAGCATAATCTACAGGTCACCCCTCAGATGATTAGCATTTGCTTCTGCCTGGTAATCCAGCCTTTAAGCCTGTAAACCTACTAAAATTTGAGAATAAGGTGAAGGAACTGGCTCTTTGAGGCCACCTATGTATTTGTTACTTTATTGTTGGCTAACTTTCCCCCGCAGGGCATCAAAAAAGTTAACATGAACCTAAATTAATTTGCTAACTGATATGTCCAATGCTCACAGTCACAGTGACTCTTTACTTACCCTCTTGTCCATGAAAATACAGTCAGCCCGATGGTCTGTTGCAGTTGACTTTGGACATTTTGTTGCTCTCAAGAGAATCTCAATGTCAATGTATTCACTGCTGATCTAAATCACATAAACACGTTATATACAAAATTGCCTACAACTGTTTTAAAGGCAATATAACAAACAATAATCACCCAAAAAATGGCAAACTGTCACAGACTTGACTGCAGCAGATTCAGAGAGAAACTGTGAGAAGGTAAAATTGACCAGGGCTGAGATATACAACCATCACTTTCATTGTGAAGAGACATTAAGCATCATATGCATTGAAATTAAAACATCAAAATCAATGTGATACTCATTAGTTCAGCTTGCAGATGATGAAAGTTTCACACTTTTGTAAACACTTTCTCAGCAGTTACCTTCGGACGGCCCTGGATGTTATAGAAATTCATGTGCTGACGGGTTCCTTGATGAGCATTTTCGACTGCGAGTTTAATGGCCGTCTTGTGAGTGCAGGGAGACTGTGGTAATCTTGCTGGGCCTCTGTGGAGATAAGCAGAGCTCCATAAGCCAAAACCAGAAGCAGCAGGCGGGTCATCTTCCTCTCAGCTTTGAAGGGAGAAGCAGGACTGAGGACACTGATCTGTGGTCCCCTTATCCAGCACGTCCAGGGGCGTGTCCTTCACTCGAAACAAACAGACCTTTGAACAACATTGGAAAACTCTTCAGGATGAATTGAGGCAGGTGGTCAAGTGGGTTTATTGTTATTTCAGCAATATACACAGTACACAGTGAAAGGAAACATTGTTCCTCCTGGACCACGGTGCAACACAAAGAAGAAAAACAGAAACAACACAAGATGACACAAGTGCGGGCAAGATAGAACTATACAGAGTGAAAGGAGCACAAACAGAGGGAGAAAGTGCAAGATAAACACAAGAGCAACAATACAATACTACAGGACAAGACAGCGCAGTCAAGAACACAGAGTGCAGCCAGAGCTAACCTGAATAGGGGCATCAAGGTTGCCAGGCAGGCAGAGAAACAGAAAATAGAGGTCTACTTCACATACAACAACCCACAGTGGGTGTGGCAGGGAATACAACACATTACAAACTTCAAAGGCAACAACACCGTCACTGTTAACAGCAACGCCCTTTTAGCAAAGGAGCTAAACAGCTTCTTTGCTCGTCTGGAGGAACACAGAGCAGACATAGCCACACTGCCCCCTCCCCCAATCTCCAGCACTCACAGACTCCCTCTGCAGGAACACCACGCGAGAAGGCACATTGCATCTCTAGGTGTGTGGAGTTTAAGACAAGGCAAGTGATGCTACGATAATATAATTCCTTGGTAAGACCCCACCTAGAATATTGTGTGCGGGTTTGGTTACCATACCTTAAGAAGGACATTGCTGCCTTGGAAAAGGTGCAACGTAGGGCAACGAGAATGATTCCTGGTCTTAGAGGAATGTCTAATGAGGAGAGGTTAGCTGAGCTGAATCTGTTTAGCCTCGAGCAAAGGAGACTAAGGGGGGACATAATCCAGGTGTTTAAGATTCTAACAGGTCTGGATGCTGTTCAGCCAAATGGCTATTTCAATGTTAGTTTAAATACCAGAACTCGTGGCCATAAGTGGAAATTAGCTGGAGAACATTTTAAAACGAATTTGATGAAGCATTTCTGTACACAGCGTGTAGTTAGAGTATGGAATAGTCTTCCTGTTATTGTAACACAAGCTAAAACCCTGGGTTCTTTTAAATCAGAGCTAGATAAGATTTTTGAGCTATTAGCTAAGTTCTCCTCAAAGGAGCTTGATGGGCCGAATGGCCTCCTCTCATTTGTAAATCTCTTTGGTTCTTATGAGTCAGCTTACAGAGATGAGGTCCAGAAACTGATAGGTTGGAGTTCAGCAAACAATTTGGCACTAAACAGCACAAAGACAAAGGAATCACTGACTTCAGGAAGGATGGAGGCGACACTGGCCTGCCTAGATGGATGGATGGATGTTTTTATTGACATTGTAAGTACAATGAGATTTAGTTTGGAACGCGCCAGCAGCTACACAGTATATTTACAATTATATAGATTGTGAGGCATAAAATAAGGTGTGAGTAATATAACATAACGACATAATATAAGTAATCATTAATTAATCATTACAGATGGTATGAGGTGTGAACCGCTAGGCTGCTATGGCATGTTTGGTATCAAACCGATGGAAAATCACTCCAGTTTCCAAATCTGGTCAGTGGTTACCACGAAAGTGAATATATCAAAAGTTACACCAGCCTAACGAAAATCATCAATACAAGGGAAATCACTCTGGTCATAAATCTCAAAAGGACTGATACAGACCCCCTTCCGAAAGCCCGCCAAATGGATGGTCAGCCATTGGTCCAGGAGTCGAATTCCTGGTCACTCCTATTCACGAACTTTACACTATAAAACCTGGCACCTCAGAACAAAGCCAGGAGAGGAGAAACAGAAGGGAGGAGAAAACAAAAGACCATCAGCACGAAGAGAGGCAGAGAACATCAGCCCAAGAGAAGAGAAGCCCACAAGAAGCCCTCCTGAAGCCTATCAGTGAAGACCCAGCTGGACAGAGAACTGCAACCAAGCCCAAGCTTCACCAGGAGAGGGAATCAGAGGGGCTCCACTCCAACAACCGCTGCAAACACCGCGCCTCCCTGAGTGCCATCACCCATCAGCTCATCAGCCTCCGCAACCAACTGCCAAGACCCCCCCCCCCCCACTCTGCAACCAAGTAAACAAACTTCCTTTCATTTATAACAACCTAAACTCCTATTCACCTGCTATATTACTTTAGGACAGTATTTCCACAAATTGCTTGCTTTGCAGAACAGTATTTTCCCTTTTAAGGTTACTCATTTTAAATCTGGTCATTGCATTTTCATGATTACATTGTTTGTGTCCACTCCGTTATTTCGTGTTTATTGTTTGTTAGGTGTAATGTCTGTCTTATGTTAGTTATAGGAATAAATGCATGTCTTTTACACAACTTCAGCCTCCGTTCATTGAGTGCTCACAAGAATCCCTGCCTGTGCGATCTACGCTCTGAAACCTCAAATTCGCCTGAAATATCGCGAGACTCTCTCTCATTGGCCGTGAGGGGAGCTTCGCTACCGATCGTTTACATTACCTGGTGACGCAGCTCGTTGGACAAGCCTTCTATTCTAACCCAGGTTATTACGTGATACTGGTTATTAATGAGTTCCATTTAAGTCACACATTAACAGACTCACGGTGTTTCGCAATTGAGTTTGAGCCGACCATTCAGCATAAAAATTGGTTAATAATCACAAGGCACAAGGTTTAAACTTATTCTGAGCACACAATTTAAACTTTTTATGACCGAACGTGCAGTGAAGAAGCGCTACTGTCAACTGGTTGCAAAAGTCGCACTCATGGCAATCTGAAGGCATTTAAGCGGGATCATATGGGCTTATTATAGTTATTTTTATTTCTATTATTAGTAGTTATATTATTTTGTTTTATTTTCGGTTATTTCATTGTAGTTCTTTCGTATTAAACTGCAGTAAACTTTAACCCTATGTCTGACGAGATTCTCAGATGTAGCGCTTTGTTTCCAGGTTCAATTCGGACGAGTGTCTCCGTTTCTATATATCCTGGGAGAGATCTCTCTATTAGCGAACGGGAATACTTGTTATGAGGTTCTAACCTAAATTATGTTGCGCTTGGACATAAGACCGATAGCTTAGTTACCTATCAGGATCATACTCGTATGTGTGTGCCTGCTTTAGACAAAGCAAGTTTAACACAACTTTGCGCTGTGAGCCAAGTGTGTGTCATTTAGAAATTGGGAGTCTCCTGTGCTTGAGACCCGCCGTGGTTAAGCACCATTTGCGACGAAATATAGTGCACTCACAATTTAAATCTGTCGCCGTAACGCGTGCGCCGTCTCGCTTCAGTAATTGTTTTAAGGGGTGATGACGAAGATGACGAATTTACTTTCCTGAAGAGGAGCAGGATGGGTCACGCGTTCTGTAAGATTTGTCTCCCACGGGGAAGGAACGATGTCAGTCGGCATGAAAAATCCAAGTCATTAGTGAATGACAGAGCCGCATGAGTGAACATGAAAAATTAATAGAAAATAAATGACAAATGGTTATTTTATATTTTATATATTTTATATATTTATATTTATATTATATTTTATATAATTTATATTATTTTATATTTCCTGTCTTAAAATGTAAGGGATACACATGGTCATTTCCGTTGTTTCCTGTTTCCTGCGAGAGTGATACTGACTGCTAGCGCGCGAACTTTGAAACCATAGATATCACCTAAATAATAATTCGAGTTAAGTCATTGGGAAAAAGCTTCGCAAGATTAATAATCCTCCAAAATAAATAAATAAAATTTCCCAGACCCCGACGGATTAATCACCTACGCAAGTACCGACCCACGATCTTCGTTCAATTAAGAAGGTGCTTCCAGCCTTACAGCCTCAGTTTACGTAAGTACAACGCCATGTCTACTGTTCCGTGTTCTGAGTGTAATATGTTTAGCTATTCTTCTCCAGTCATTAGCGGTATTTATACATGTGAGAAGTGTCAGTTAGTCGCTAGACTGACGGAGAAGATTGTAGTGTTAGAGGGACGTATCCGGACGTTACATAACATTCAGGAGAATGAGAGTTTTATTGACTCAGTATTAGCGGCTCCGGATATGTCCGCGATAGCCAGTAAGTCTCCCCCTGCTCCGGCAGCAGAGCCTTCGCAGCAAGGCGAGTGGGTGACGACCCGGCGGCATAGTCGCAAATCCAAACCAAACTTACACCGGCACCATTCGCCTATCCGCGTTTCCAACAGGTTCTCCCCACTCAGTGAAACTCCCACTGAGACGCCTGTTGAAAGTGCTCTAATAATTGGTGATTCTATTCTAAGAAACGTGAGAGTAGCGACTCCAGCGACCATTGTAAATTGTCTCCCGGGTGCCAGAGCGACCGACATCTCGGCAAATTTAAAAGTGCTGGCTAAAAGTAAACGTAAATACTCTCAGATAGTTATCCACGTCGGCACTAATGATGTCCGATTGAGGCAATCGGAGATCACAAAGGCAAATTTTAAAGAGGTGTGCAACATTGCGAAGAAGATGTGTGTGTCAGTAACGTGCTCTGTCCAGACTAAAAACTCAAGTCCAGACTAAAAACACACCTGTTTAGTTTAGCGTATAGGGACACTAGTTCTAGCCCTAGCTAACTCTTCACTCCCAGGCAGACCTGTAGTGTGAGGTGTAGAGCTGGGTGGGGATCGGTGCCATTGGCTTTGGATGAACTGGATTGTCAGTGCTGTCACTCTAGCTTTGCAATCTCTTGTGGAACTGGAGTGCTGACATTTCAGGGACTCCCCATGCCGGCATTCCCACTTGCCTCTCCCTCCTACTGATGCTGCCATAGCCATATCTGCCGGAGCTTGCAGATTGCACTTCATATTGTACTCACCTAGCTTTTAGCACTGCCAATAGCCTCCTCTACTATGCCTAATTGTACATTTTATTTCGCCTACTCCTCCTGGGGGTGATGCCTGGAGACCTCAATCTATCAAGATATCCAGCACACCCGACCACCACCAGTGACGTCCCTGCATCCAGCTCGCCGTTCTGATCTTCCATGTATGACCCGCTGCCTTACCTCTGGTTGCCTGGCAATTGGAAGAAGACTCGGCTTCGGCATTGGCTTATCTTCCTTGCTCTCCTCTCTCTATTTGACTATCCCTGCCGGCCCCTGGAGGATGGGCTTCCCCTTTGAGTCTGGTCCCTCTCAAGGTTTCTTCCTTCTAGGGAGTTTTTCCTTGCCACTGTCGCCTATGGCTTACTCACTGGGGGCTTTGGGTGAGGATACTGTAAAGCGCTTTGAGACAATGTAATGTTGTGATAATGCGCTATATAAAAATAAATTTGTTTGTTTGTTGTTGTTGATACTGGAGCCTGGTTGCGGTGGTGGGATGGCTCACGGCGGGTGCCGGAAAATTTCCTTTATTTTCAAATCCAAACCTTGACAGGTATGCTGCTGTTCCAAATCATGGGTGCATGTTACAAGTGCGGAACATATTTTAACTTAGTACTAACTTAGCATCATATTTGATCTGATTCGACTGAATATCCCAGGTTTCCATCTCTCATGCATCTGGTGTGACGTGTTTTCAGACTCTCAGGCTGGCGCAAAGAAATCTTACGGGAATTGAACGTCTCACTCCGGCCAGCTGACCAAAGTTGGTAACCTTGGTATTGTGTGTAGGAGATTCGGTATAACTATAATTTCGTTCTCCATTTACATGCCCGTAGTGTCTTTAAGTGTTATGTAGTTTTGCCTGAAACGCAAAAATAAAACAAAGCAATTAAAGCCGTAAGTGGCTCAAATTGTGCTGTAGCGATTGAAGAACTTTTGTCGGAAGTTGGATTCGAACCCACGCCTTACTTGGGAGAACAGAATACCAGAATAGAGTAGGTTAAGTCCAGCCTTGGCTTCCAAGCTGACGTTTTTCTACATATGTGCTTGTGTATCATGGACAGTAAGAGGGGGCAGGCAAGGAGAGAATTTCTCTCTTTGGGGATCAATAGAGTGTTGTTATTATAACGTCTAAAAAGTATGATGGTCTGTCGATAAATCAATAAGAAAATAAATGAAGTCGTTTTCGCGAACACGCTGGAAAAGCCAGGGGCCGGACCGACTGTAGGGGGCGTGGCCAGAGACAGCCATCTCAGGCTGTCAAGTCTCCCGTTTTGGCCGGGAAACTACCGTATTTTACTTCTCTTTCCCGCCGTCCTCCCGTATTAGTATTTTCCCGTAAATCTCCCTTATATTATATAGTTGCTGGATAGTGTAGTGGTAAGATCGCCGCCTTTCACACGGGAGACCGGGGTTCGAATCCCGGTTGTGGCCAAAAATATATTTTATATATTTTATATATTTTATATATTTATATTTATATTTATATTATATTTTATATAATATATATATCATCATCCCCACATTCCGAGATTGGGTACCAAGCCCCATATATATTAGTAGGCTGAATACAAGAGCAGCTGACCTGAGAAATAAGAAATAAGCTAAGCTGGAAACAGATCAGCTGATCTACACCACAGCAACAGTGATCCTTGAGCTGGAGCCGGACCGTCTTTGAAGACTCCGTAAATCTCCGTATAATAATATATATCTACGGGAACGAGAAAGCAGAGAACAAGAACAAGATTTGTAAATGTAAGATTTGAAGGACCCGGCATGAAAAATAGAATAGTTCTCGTCATTAGTGAACATGTGTCTCGTCATTGTGTATCATGGACAGTAAGAGGGGGATCAATAGAGTGTTGTTATTATAACGTCTAAAAAGTATGATGGTCTGTCGATAAATCAATCAGATAAATAATGAAGTCGTTTTCGCGAACACGCTGGAAAAGCCAGGGGCCGGACCGACTGTAGGGGGCGTGGCCAGAGACAGCCATCTCAGGCTGTCAAGTCTCCCGTTTTGGCCGGGAAACTACCGTATTTTACTTCTCTTTCCCGCCGTCCTCCCGTATTAGTATTTTCCCGTAAATCTCCCTTATATTATATAGTTGCTGGATAGTGTAGTGGTAAGATCGCCGCCTTTCACACGGGAGACCGGGGTTCGAATCCTGGTTGTGGCCAAAAATATATTTTATATATTTTATATATTTTATATATTTTATATATTTATATTTATATTTATATTATATTTTATATAATATATATATCATCATCCCCACATTCCGAGATTGGGTACCAAGCCCCATATATATTAGTAGGCTGAATACAAGAGCAGCTGACCTGAGAAATAAGAAATAAGCTAAGCTGGAAACCTGGACCCTCCGACCAAGAATGCGTGAAGTACCCTCAGAAGGTCTACTAGAAGATGTACGTAGAAGACTACTACAGATCAGCTGATCTACACCACAGCAACAGTGATCCTTGAGCTGGAGCCGGACCGTCTTTGAAGACTCCGTAAATCTCCGTATAATAATATATATCTACGGGAACGAGAAAGGAGAAAGCAGAGAACAAGAACAAGATTTGTAAATGTAAGATTTGAAGGACCCCCGGCATGAAAAATAGAATAGTTCTCGTCATTAGTGAACATGTGTCTCGTCATTGTGTATCATGGACAGTAAGAGGGGGATCAATAGAGTGTTGTTATTATAACGTCTAAAAAGTATGATGGTCTGTCGATAAATAATGAAGTCGTTTTCGCGAACACGCTGGAAAAGCCAGGGTGTAGGGGGCGTGGCCAGAGACAGCCTGCTGACCATCTCAGGCTGTCAAGTCTCCCGTTTTGGCCGGGAAACTACCGTATTTTACTTCTCTTTCCCGCCGTCCTCCCGTATTAGTATTTTCCCGTAAATCTCCCTTATATTATATAGTTGCTGGATAGTGTAGTGGTAAGATCGCCGCCTTTCACACGGGAGACCGGGGTTCGAATCCCGGTTGTGGCCAAAAATATATTTTATATATTTTATATATTTATATTTATATTTATATTATATTTTATATAATTTATATTATTTTATATTTCCTGTCTTAAAATGTAAGGGATACTGGAGCCTGGTTGCGGTGGTGGGATGGCTCACGGCGGGTGCCGGAAAATTTCCTTTATTTTCAAATCCAAACCTTGACAGGTATGCTGCTGTTCCAAATCATGGGTGCATGTTACAAGTGCGGAACATATTTTAACTTAGTACTAACTTAGCATCATATTTGATCTGATTCGACTGAATATCCCAGGTTTCCATCTCTCATGCATCTGGTGTGACGTGTTTTCAGACTCTCAGGCTGGCGCCTGAGAAACGTCTCACTCCGGCCAGCTGACCAAAGTTGGTAACCTTGGTATTGTGTGTAGGAGATTCGGTATAACTATAATTTCGTTCTCCATTTGCATGCCCGAAGTGTCTTTAAGTGTTATGTAGTTTTGCCTGAAACGCAAAAATAAAACAAAGCAATTAAAGCCGATCAGTGGCTCAAATTGTGCTGTAGCGATTGAAGAACTTTTGTCGGAAGTTGGATTCGAACTTGGGATGCCTTACTTGGGAGAACAGAATACCAGAATAGAGTAGGTTAAGTCCAGCCTTGGCTTCCAAGCTGACGTTTTTCTACATATGTGCTTGTGTATCATGGACAGTAAGAGGGGGCAGGCAAGGAGAGAATTTCTCTCTTTGGGGATCAATAGAGTGTTGTTATTATAACGTCTAAAAAGTATGATGGTCTGTCGATAAATCAATAACAATATCAATGAAGTCAATGTTTATCTAAAGGAATCAGAATTCAGGAAAAGCCAGGGGCCGGACCGAGTGTAGGGGGCGTGGCCAGAGACAGCCTGCTGACTGTTCCAAATCATGGGTGCATGTTACAAGTCCGGAACATATTTTAACTTAGTACTAACTTAGCATCATATTTGATCTGATTCGACTGAATATCCCAGGTTTCCATCTCTCATGCATCTGGTGTGACGTGTTTTCAGACTCTCAGGCTGGCGCAAAGAAATCTTACGGGAATTGAACGTCTCACTCCGGTCAGCTGACCAAAGTTGGTAACCTTGGTATTGTGTGTAGGAGATTCGGTATAACTATAATTTCGTTCTCCATTTACATGCCCGTAGTGTCTTTAACCGGCTGCACAAACTGGATCCGCCTCCATTACGACACAACTTTGCCCTTATTGGCTTAAGAATTTAGTCACATACATGACGTATATCTGCTATTTCTCCCGAGAAGCAGGTAAAGCAGTGGTAACTGCTTTGTAGTTAATTTACCTGGTAAAATTAAGTTTAAATAAATGATATAAATACTGTAATAGTACTCGTGAGCTTTGTTTATTTGTTATTAGTTATTGTAATGTTGCGCTGCTTTATTTGTTTAATCGTCTAGTCTGTGGAGACATTCAAGTTAATCAAATAAGAATTGCACTGTACACTGTACATGACCATAAAAACTTTGTATCCTTGAAATAAATGTTTTTGATCTTTTCCTTGGCAGTTATCTTTTTACACAGGGCCTCTATGTACACGATAGTTTTTTTTTTCACGACTAACAGTATGGATCAGGAGTTGGTTATTGTAAAAGAAGTAATGTGCATGCAGGTGATATTTGTATAGATTTATCCACACCCTTGTAGCAGTGCTGCCATTGCAGTCAGATCTCGCAAACTAGGAGTATTAGTTGTCTTTATTTCTCTTTATTTCTTGACGCCAACCCTCTCCATTAATCCGGGCTTGGGACTGGCACCTACCTGAGCTGGCTTGCTCCCTTAAGTGGCTGGGTTAGGCTAAACTATATATATATATTTACCAAGACTACAATAAAACATCTCGA
The DNA here is from genome assembly GCF_023856365.1 of Brienomyrus brachyistius. NCBI lineage: Eukaryota > Metazoa > Chordata > Actinopteri > Osteoglossiformes > Mormyridae > Brienomyrus > Brienomyrus brachyistius. Next base: position 21,520 of record NW_026043032.1, on the reverse strand, counting down.
AATGTGTAGTCTAGCAAAACGCAGTTTAAAGAAGGTAGCCTACCTGGCGAAATTGCAAACAAATTAAGGGCGTTAGGCAGCCTTTAGATCCTACCCATCATGCACTGCAGTTTTTTGCTAATTCCTCAAATGGAAAACTGTCCATCCATCCATCCATCCATTTTCCAAACCGCTTATCCTACTGGATCGCGGGGGGTCTGGAGCCTATCCCGGAAGCAATGGGCACGAGACAGGGAACAACTCAGGATGGCGGGCCAGCCCATCGCAGGGCACACTCACACACTATTCACTCACGCATACACTCCTATGGGCAATTTAGCAACTCCAATTAGCCTCAGCATGTTTTTGGACTGTTGGGGAAACCAGAGTACCCGGAGGAAACCCCACGATGACATGGGTAGAACATGCAAACTCCACACACATGTGACCCAGGTGGAGACTCGAACCCGGGCCCTAGAGGTGTGAGGCAACAGTGCTAACCACTGCACCACCATGCTGCCCCCTAAATGGAAAACCATTAAATACAAAAGGAAAACAAAAGTGCTGTAAGACTGTATACTTATGTGTATGTTAGTAAAGGCTGTAGCTGACACAACGGACCCCACTAATTAGAAAGGGGTAATTGTACACATGTGGCATCCAGTATGTTCTTCTATAACAGTTTTTAAAAAAAAAAAAAAACTCACATTACACAAATTGGCACTATCAAAACGAGGATTATGGGGAAAATGGGGACTGTGATGGAGATTACATACACGTAGGCATGGTATTTAGTTTTTTTTAATCTGGTCACCTTCCAGAGTAATTGTAAACTAAAACCATCTTCACCCTATTTGATTCTTTATAAATGGACAATCAGTCGTGCAGTAAATGGGGGTATAGAGAGACACAGAGCTTGTCTAACAAGAAACCCTGGGAAGCTAACATTAATAGGGTGGGTATGGATAGCAAAACCATTGATACAGATTACAGATTTATATCTCACCTGAACCCTGGCGGGCTCCGTGCCAATAGGGGTTGGGATTAGGGTTAGTTAACTTAAGTAGTAATATTGATGTGTATATTCTCCTATTCTCCAGTCAGTGAATCGTGAAACGTAATGTTAATATGTTTCTATACCTATATGTTCTGCTTAAAAACCCATAAAGGCAAGCACAGTGTTTAGACATTCTGTTACTTAGACTAGTAAACACTAAGATCCTTCAGCTTTCAATTAACCTGACACAACAGTCTAAACAACAAATGTGTGCCATGTCATTTGTCATCTTTACATCTTGTATCCTTTATATGGTAATTGGATTTTCAAGGTGGAATTGCAGGTCGATCATTTTAAGGATCTAGATGTAAACCTCCCTGGTGTTGCTTTAATATTTTTTTTGCACAATTTGCTTCACACACTTCCTCCAGCAGAGAAGCTTACAATACTACACCCCACCAAATGACTGGATGATGCCTTTTTATTTAAGGTCTGGCTGTGAGCCTCGATTACCGATACACTATCTTCAGGCTCCTGCCGGGATCAGTCAGTATGGTGGACCTTTGGAGGAATGGGTACAAAACCATCAGGAAAGTTTGCAGGTGCTTCAAGAGTATGTGAAGGCTTAGTTGGAGGAACAAGCCACACCACGAAATCGGAAACACAATGAGTTGGTTAATGATTAGGGGTTTGATGAAGGTCAGCTGGTGTGTTTGCGGAACCATGTTCGAGGTAAAATACAGGATCATTGGGATGCCTGTTTGTATATGGTAGTTCGGTGTCCCCAAGATCAGGGTGCAGTTTACTCTGCAACTCCAATGGAGGGGGACGGGGTTGTCCGTCAAGTTCACCGAACAGAGTTGCGTCCAGTACCACAGGGGGTTGTTATGTCAGGGGAAGATGTTCTGGTAATGTCTCCTGAGTCTGGGTTGCCCACAGGGGCAACAGAAATGGAATCGGATGAGGACTCTGTGATTTTACGGGGACAGGGCTGGTGGGAGGGGTCGCAATAGAGCATCCACAAGTAGGCCTCGTATAATGGAGGAGGTTATGTCCCCCCCGAGGTGTAGAGACCAGTTAAACGTTCGGTGAGGTCCACCACTGGTCATCATACCAACCCTTATAAGTTACCACGGTCAGTGAATGATCGTTCGGTTGGGGAGGAAGACCAGTGGTTTGGGGATAGAATTCTTAGCTGTGATCGTTGGGTCATCAATTTCATTTTGGGGGATGGATTGTAGCCAGGCAATTATAGGCAGGTATAGGAACTGCAGTTCGGACTGGAGGCATAGCCGGGGCGAGATGGCTGTGCATGTTCCGATGGTAGGGCATATTGGCAAAGGAGCAGGCACGGGAAAGACAGGCAGGGTCCTGATAGATTTGGTGGAGCATCGGCGGGCATATTGAATTTGCAGTGTAGCAGCCTTTCTGTTTGCTTGTTTCAGGGGTGAACAATCTTATCCGCAAAGGGCCGGTGTGTATGCAGGTTTTCGCTGCAACTCCCTAATTAGATTTCTAATTAGAGGACTGATTAGCTGAAGAGTCCTCATACCTGGTTTTGAAGAGCTGACCTAAAGGTTACCCCAAAAACCTGTTTTTTTTTTGTTTGAATGGGGCAGTGAGTCATGGGGTAAACTACTGTTCTTTAGGGGTTTTCAAGGTGGAATTACGGGTCGATAATTTTAAGGATCAGGTTGTAAACCTCCCTGGTGTTGCTTTAATATGTTTTATCTGAGGTTGTATCGTGTATTATCAAGCCAGCCGGCTTAGTGGCCTCGGGAGCGGGGTTTAGTGGGAGCAGCTGGCTAGTTTTATTTTCTTTTTTGTTTGTGTCTTTTTCTTTGTTGTATGTATATTTTGGGTTCATTATTAGGCAGGCTGGGCCTTTTGGCACCTGTAGTCTGGGTGCTGGATTGCCCATAGGGGTCTTTTTTATTGCTGTGATTTGCTGTGTCATTCACTAGTGTGATTTGTGCTGGATGTGTTTTTAAGGTTGTGCTGTGGCGTGTACCTGAGCAAACTTTGGGCAACCTGTTCTCTTGTTGGCTTTATTGACAAAGGGTGGATTAGTCTAATTACGGCCTGCTACAAATAGCTGCATATAACGTATAAAAAAAATCACCTTATGGGTGCTCCGTAGGGTAGCAAGATCTTGAGTTTTTTTTACAGTACTCGGGTACGTTTTAAAATTTTCGACCAATCAGCAAACATTATTCTGACAGCATAGCTGGGAAACCAATGAAAAGTGAGTGCAACGTTCTAGAACTTGACTTCGGGTTGACGCTCCCTATAAAAGAGCTGGGTACTGCTTCAAGGCGTTCAGTTGGCGCTACCTCCTGATAGAGTAGCACTGTACGGCTCTTGTTCCGTAAAACAACATCAAAAGGATGAAAAAAAAAACAACATTTAAAGAAGACGAAAAAAATCAATTTTTAAAGAAGACGAAAAAAACATCGTCTAAAAAAATAAGCCAAAAAAATAATATCCGAAGAAGGAAAAACATGCAAAGTAAAAAAAAACAAACAAAAATAAAAAACAATATCCAAAGAAGAAGGAAAAAAACATCCAAAGGGAGAAAAGAAGAACTGAAGGGCCAACGAGGTAGGAGGAAATACAAATTTCGTTTCAGCACCGTTGGAGTGCCAAGCCGTGAAAAGCATTTGGCCAGAAGACAAGGTAAGTGTTGTATCTGTTATTTTAAAACAGCGCTTTTCAAAATGCTGCTTTATAATCGTTTGAGATCGTTAGCCAGTGTGACAGCTGAAGGCTTTTTGAGTTTACCAACATAAAGTTTTATTTCTGTATTAGGACATTGTCAGGAACAATGATGTGTTCATCGCTATGATGTGGTCAAAAAGCGATGCATTGAATCTTAGAAACATTTGTGATTTTTCAAACGATGCTTTTCCTTTTATTTAATCAGTAAAATTTCCATCGGTTTTATATAGTGCCCCTTGAAATATGTCTTTAGCTCATTTTCCGGGCATTTTACTAGAATGCATCCTGAGAAATACACAAGCTCTGCTGCATTTCCGTGCCTCGATGTTTAGTGCCGAGTATAATTGTTGCAGTTGCCTTTTATATATTCCATGAGACCTGTTGGTACCAAGAGAAGTGTGAGACTGTCAGGGTGAATTTATCATACAATCGCACGCATAAATACCTGAGGGTTGCCAGTCCTTTTGCGTTGTTACAGGAGGACTAGAGCTGACGAGTGTGTTTCTACACACTATCAAGGGCATTGTAGTACAGTTTTCTCAGGTGGGAGAATGCTGCCGATCTCCTATTTGACAATACAGCCCTTGATATATTAGAATATTACAGAACTAGAAGCCTTTTGCAAGGAAGAATGTGAGAAAATCCCAAGTACAAGAACTGAAAGCCTTTCAGCTGGCTATAAGAAGCGCTTGTAAGCTGTGATATCTGGCAGAGGAGGTGTTACTAAGTACTGATTACGTAGGGTGCCCAAACTTTTGCAGAGTGCCATAATAATGTTTTTATTTTGTAATTTTGTTCAATTTATGGCATAAAAAGTAACTATTCATCAATGTTTGCTGAAAATATTGTGTATTTTTCCCCCAGTTCCTAAAGAGACTGTATTAACTGATATTGTTGCTTTTGTAATTGAAAAGATGTTATTTGTCAAGGGGTGCCAAACCTTTGCATAAGACTGTACACAGTGTGTGTATGTGTTTATGTGAGTGTGTGTCTGTGTGTGTGTGTGTATATATATATATGTGTGTGTGTGTATATATTTCTGTATATGCATGTGTATATATATATTTATATATAGTTCACACACATTCAAACTTATTTGAATACACATTCAAAATTATTTTTATTATTATTATTTTCGTTTTTTTTTTTTTTTGTGTTTTAAAATTTTTTATTTTTGCAATGGAAATAAAAATAAAGCAGTCCTCCGTAGAGGAGGGGTGGTGGAGGGAATATATATATATATATACATATATATAAAATAATTGTCACACAACTGGGGTGACATGCCTTTCCTGCTCACCCAATTTTAGTGCACTTTAGTTATGCATAATGACCTTCTAGTCTCGATACACCCATATATATATATGTATATATATATATAGTTTTTTTTGTTTTTTTTTTTGCAATAGACAATAAAAATAACGCAGTTCTCCATAAAGGAGGGATGGTGGATGGAATATATATATACATATATATAAAATAATTGTCACACAACCTGGGTGACATGCCTTGCCTGCTCACCCAGTTTTAGTGCACCTTAGTTATTCATAATGACCATCTAGTCTCGATACACCCATAAATATATATGTATATATATATAGTTTTTTTTGTTTTTTTTTTTGCAATAGACAATAAAAATAACGCAGTTCTCCATAAAGGAGGGATGGTGGATGGAATATATATATACATATATATAAAATAATTGTCACACAACTTGGGTGACATGCCTTGCCTGCTCACCCAATTTTAGTGCAACTTAGTTATCCATAATGACCAACTAGTCTCGATACACCCATATATATATATATATGTACATATATATATAGTTTTTTTATTAGCAATAGAAAAGAAAAATAACGCAGTTCTCCGTAAAGGAGGGATGGTGGATGGAATATATATATATATATATACATTTATATAAAATAATTGTCACACAACCTGGGTGACATGCCTTGCCTGCTCACCCAATTTTAGTGCACCTTAGTTATTCATACTGACCATCTAGTCTCGACACACCCATATATATATATATATATATATATATATATATGTATATATATAGATATTTTTTCTTTTTCTTGTGTTTTTTTTTCGCAATGGATATTAAAAATAAAGCAGTCCTCCGTAAAGGAGGGGTGGTGGAGGGAATATATATATACATATATATATAAAATAATTGTCACACAACCTGGGTGACATGCCTTGCCTGCTCACCCAATTTTAGTGCAACTTAGTTATCCATAATGACCAACTAGTCTCGATACACCCATATATATATATATATATATGTACATATATATAGTTTTTTTATTAGCAATAGAAAAGAAAAATAACGCAGTTCTCCGTAAAGGAGGGATGGTGGATGGAATATATATATATATATATATATATATATATATATATTTATATATACATTTATATAAAATAATTGTCACACAACCTGGGTGACATGCCTTGCCTGCTCACCCAATTTTAGTGCACTTTAGTTATCCATACTGACCATCTAGTCTCGACACACCCATATATATATATATATATATATATATATATATATATATATATATGTATATATATATAGATATTTTTTCTTTTTCTTGTGTTTTTTTTTCGCAATGGATATTAAAAATAAAGCAGTCCTCCGTAAAGGAGGGGTGGTGGAGGGAATATATATATACATATATATATAAAATAATTGTCACACAACCTGGGTGACATGCCTTGCCTGCTCACCCAATTTTAGTGCAACTTAGTTATCCATAATGACCAACTAGTCTCGATACACCCATATATATATATATATATGTACATATATATAGTTTTTTTATTAGCAATAGAAAAGAAAAATAACGCAGTTCTCCGTAAAGGAGGGATGGTGGATGGAATATATATATATATATATATATATATATATATATATATATATATATATATATATATATATATATACATTTATATAAAATAATTGTCACACAACCTGGGTGACATGCCTTGCCTGCTCACCCAATTTTAGTGCACTTTAGTTATCCATACTGACCATCTAGTCTCGACACACCCATATATATATATATATATATATATATATATATATATATATATATATATGTATATATATATAGATATTTTTTCTTTTTCTTGTGTTTTTTTTCGCAATGGATATTAAAAATAAAGCAGTCCTCCGTAAAGGAGGGGTGGTGGAGGGAATATATATATACATATATATATAAAATAATTGTCACACAACCTGGGTGACATGCCTTGCCTGCTCACCCAATTTTAGTGCAACTTAGTTATCCATAATGACCAACTAGTCTCGATACACCCATTGTTAGGTTGAAGAAACTGTTAGTAATCATTTGTTATCATTTCTGTATAATCAGCAATGAGTGTAAATATGTATATACATTATTTTGTTTTCCTTTACCTTCATACTTTAGATTATATTAGTTTACACGTATCCTGAGCACGTGTTTAAATAGTTGTCCACCTGAGTAAAACCAGAACTTCTTCTTACTCTCACAGTCTTTTCTTTGTTCTCACTCCAAGACCCCTGCCCCCCATTGACTATAAATAAAGGTGCCAAGGGGAACCACCCTTTGTAACACATTCCTTTGTAGCCTAGCATGCAGAGAGTGTGGTTACCCTTGTGCAAGTAAAACTCTAAGTGTGTTGTCTCGTAATTAATGGTGTGTACAGAGTTGGAGTGGAAAGCCTGTCGCTTTCTCCAACATATACTGTACTGTAGTTTGGTCCTGTGTGCAGAGTTGGAGTGGAAAGCCTGACGCTTTCTCCAACATATAATTTGGTCCTTCGAGCCGGATTCGAGGACACCTGACGACATCGCCAGCACGCCGAGAGGAGCGACACTGAAGCCTGCCGGCAGCCACTCGGAGACGGGTGCAGAAAAGACCTGTGACGTGAATTCGTCATCAGGCCGGTGGTTAGAACTGCGCTCGACGTCTGGTGATGTCTGACGGACCTCGGTGGCGGAACACAGGCACACAGGACAGGTGAGACAACAAAGGTTATTCAGCGAAATAACCGGGTCAATTGACGTGGGTTAGGCTTAGCCGTAATTAAGCAGAAAAGGGGTTAGGCTTAGCCGTAATTAAGCGAAATATGAACATGCATGTATTGTGTGAATGACTGGACTAAGACTATTAAAGAGGCTTAGAGTTGCTTCTGTCAGTCCATTTCTTATTTTGCCTGGTGGGAAAGAAGTACTGGTGATTGAAGGATCAAGGACGGGTTTCATCCCTGAAAACCGATACCGCTGCACGAACAGCGTGTAGTAGAAGGCCGTATTGGTGTCCTCCCATATATCTTGTACCAGTGAATTTCCACCCAGGACCTGTGTAGTGCGGAGACGGGAAAGAAAAAAAATGGGAAAGAATCAGAGTAAGAGGATTGAACTAGAGGGAGATGAGAAGTTTATGGAAGGATATAAACCAGGTTCAGGACAAATAAGTAATCAGAGGTGGAGAAAAAAACATGGGTTTGAAGGGAAACTCCACACTCCAGATATCTTAAAATTACAAGGAAATTTAAGACTAGAAATGTTACAAACCTTGAAGAAAGGAAAATTGGAGAAAAGGAAAAAAGAATATAAGTATTCAGATAATTGGTTGGAACAAAGTAAGTTAAGAGATGTACGTAGAAAGCAGAAAAAGGATGATAGAAAGGATAAATTAACTGCAGCCGCTCTAATCACTTTAGATGATGAGACGGTGGCCAAAATAAAACATAGAGAAAATAGACCACCAACACCACCACTATTGCCTGCCCCTATGCAACCCGTAGATAGAAGGGAAATAAAACAACCATCAGCTATGGGCACAATACCAAAGAAGCCATCAGCTCTTCCTTCTTCCCCCATTATAACTAGGAGTAGAGATCCTACGTTATACCCTGTGCGCGATCTAGCTACTGCTAAGATTCGATGGCATCCGCGAAATGAAGGCATTGATATTGATAGTGAAGAGGAAGAAATAGAATTACAATGCCCCCTAGTGGAGGTGGCAAACCCTAATAGAGAGCCAGATGGAGGACCTGAAACAATGTTAGTCTATAGACCATGGACAGCTGAAGATAGAACGGCAGCATTAAAAGGAATACCTCCTGTTGATGAAGGGGTACCAGAATTTTGGACAGCAATATTGGAACTACAGAGCAGTTTCCACCTGAATGGTAGAGAAATGTTCCAGTGTTTAAGACAGCTGTTCAATCATAAATGGGGAAGAGTAGCAGGAGACTTTACTGGTCATGGACCAGACAATCAACCACTTGCACATAATTCACAAGCTCTGCAACAGAGTATGGAGCAATTACATGGAAGGATAGAGACAGTGTTTATGAGACGAGCAGATTATGGCAGAATTGCACAATGCAAGCAAAAAGATGGAGAAGAGCCAGAGGATTTTATGGATAGGATGAGAGTGGTGTTTAGAGGGAATTCAGGAATTCCTTATAATGAGGAAAATGGAGGAGTTTATCAGCAACAGTTAAAACGTGCGTTCATCACAGGGCTAAAACCTGAACTGAAGAGATACATAGATAAACATTGGGTACATCAGAATACTGGTTCAGTACAGCAAGCCCTAGAATATGCCCAACACGCCCATACAGCACAAAAACAGAAATCAGACGCAGTGTTTGCTGCTAATGATACTGTTGCAATAATACATATGAATCCTCCGGGGAGGGGAGGGTTCAGAGGAAGGTCACGAGGCCGAGGAAGGGGGAGAGGTGCTTTTAGGAGCAATCAGCGAAATTTATTACAGCAAGATAACACTTGCTGGACATGCGGAAAACTTGGGCACTTAGCTAGGCAATGTAGAACCAAGTTTATAAACAACCCAAATTCCACAGAGAATCAATGACAATTAGCCTGTGAACTATCAAAAGAGCCAGATAAGCTGCAAAAACAGGATGAGACAGAAGAGATAGATTTGCAAGCAGTTTACCAGCTGCTAGCACTAAAACAACTTGAAGAACTACCAAAACGAAGGCTTATTATAAATGGGAAAATATATGAGTGCCTATGTGATACAGGAGCCTGTAGGACAGTGTTAACCACTAGCCCTCCAAGGGTCACCTTTTCTTCGTCCTCCATAAATATCCGAACTGCAGGAGGCCAAGCTGAAAGTCATCAATTGACAAATCCAGTTAGCATAAAAGATGAGGAAACAGAGTTAGAATGTCACGCCCAAGTGCTAATAAGCCCTTCATGTCCAGTCAATCTGTTAGGAAGGGATCTTATGATACAAATGGGTATTAGTGTGATTGCAACACCCACTGGCATGAAGGCTATAGTAGAAAAGCAAACTTTCGTGATACATGGCATGTCAGCTCCACAGTATTATTGGTCCCTAGATCTGGGGGGGACAGCACAGACACGTGAAATATTGAGAAAAACTAGAGAAAAGCAGTCCCCTAAACAAACCCAGTTCATGCCTGACGATGCCTTACACGTCACTATGTGGTACAAAGGCACCCTAGGACCAGATTATGCCTATGACAAAACGTTTCATGCCCTTCAAGACACTTGTATCACCTTACAACATATATATGTTAACTCCACTACTGGCTTTTCTGCTGCTTCAGTCATCTTATCTAATAAACAACAGGCTGTGTTCAGAGGGGAAACACCACACGTATCTCTATCAAAACCACCTCAGATGCAGTGGAGGGACGTAGAGATGTTCTTACGAGATTCCATGCACAGTTACAATAACTACCAACCCGTACCTGGCTCCTTTTGGAGCTATGACAAAAAACACAATGTGTGGCGGTTTCCTTTGGGATGGAGAGTTCAAACCACTCTCACCACACACTTGCAGGACCCAACCTGACAAATTTTTCCAACCCTGGAGGAGGGATCATGTCCAGATCTAGATCGCCTCCCGGAAGGGTTGTGGTCGTCCTCCCCCACTGATGTAGGACTGGTAAAGGGGTTTCCACCTTACAAAGTAATTGTGAAATCAGAACACCGTCCGGTAGTTAGACAATACCCGTTAAAACCTGAAGCAGAGAAAGGTATAGCCCCTGTAGTGCAGGATATGTTGGCATCAGGAATATTGCGAGAGGCTCCTGAGGCCACTTGCAATACTCCTATATTCCCCGTCCAGAAGGGACATACAGGGAAATGGCGCATGGTGCAGGATTTAAGACCAGTAAATGAAATAGTACAACATGCTGCACCAGATGTGCCTAATCCACACCTTTTGTTAAATTCCTTGTCCCCTGACAAGAAGTATTTTTCAGTAGTGGATCTGAGTAATGCCTTTTTCTCAGTACCACTACATCCTGATTCACAACACTTATTTGGTTTCACTTATAAAGGACATAAATACACATACACTAGACTCCCTCAAGGGTTTTCAGAAAGTCCACATGTATATACAATGGCACTACGCTATTCAATGAGTTCCTGTAAAATACCATCCCATAGTCAAGTGCTATTGTATGTAGATGATATATTAATTGCTTCAGATACAAAACAGCATTGCAAAGAAGCCACACTGTTAGTGTTACAGCATTTGTATGATACAGGACATAAAGCATCAAAACAAAAATTACAGTATTGCAGAGAGGAAGTTATATATCTTGGACATAAACTCTCCCAACAAGGTCGATCATTATTAGAAACTAGAAAACAGGCAATACAAGAGGCACCAAAGCCAAAGACTAAACAGCAAATGATGTCCTTCTTAGGACTTTGCAATTATTGCAGGGAATGGTTACCTGATTATGCTGCACTCGTTCAACCTTTACAAACCCTGATTTATGGGAAGGACATGGCACTGAAAGATAAAATTCAGTGGACAAAAGAAGGAGAATTGGCATTCACAAACTTAAAAATGATGTTACAAACTAATGTGACACTTGCTCTGCCAGATTATCAACAACCATTTATTCTATGTGTTGATGCAAATCAAGGGTATATGAAGGCAGTATTAACACAGCCATTCGGCGCAAAAGAGAGGCCATTGGCGTTCTATTCTAAACGATTAGATGCAGTGGCAGCTGGTTTTCCGCAGTGTTTGCAGGCATGTGCAGCTGCTGCAGAAGCAGTGAAATTATCAGCAGAATTAGTGTTGTGTCACCCACTCACTTTGAAGGTGCCACATTCAGTTTCTTTAGTTTTACTGCAGACGCCACTGCCATTCCTCACACATGTTAGACATCTGACCCTAGTCTCACTCCTGCTTTCACAGTCAAACATCACAATACAGCGATGTGGTCCTCTCAACCCTAGCACCCTTCTTCCGACAGCGGAAGATGGAGAGCCACATTCGTGCAAAGCAGTTGTGGAAGAACAAACCAAACCAAGAGCAGATATTTTACAGACCCCAATACCAGATTCAACAGTTGTTTTTGTAGATGGATCAGCATCAAAAAATGACATGGGGAAGAACAAGGTCGGATATGCTGTAGTTACATCTACTGAAGTGTTGGAGGCCAATGCACTTCCCCCTGCTTGTTCAGCACAAGCGGCTGAACTCTATGCTGTAATTAGGGCATGTGAGCTCTTCAAAAACAAGCCACTTACAATATACACTGATAGTCAATATGTGTTTGGAGCTGTTCATCACCATGCAAGAGTGTGGAAAAATAGAGGATTCAAGACATCGCAAGGAACATCTTTAACTCATACGAACCTATTACTCAGGTTGTTAGATGTTGTGCAATTACCAAATTGCCTTGCGATATGCAAATGTAAGGCACACCAAACTGATGCTTCCGCAATAGCTAAAGGAAACAGTTTTGCGGACATGACGGCAAAAAGTGCTGCACAAAAACAACCTGCCTTAAATGTTACAGATGTCTTGTTGATAGATAGTGATGTACTATGTGATGCACAGACTCATGCACCTAAAACAGAAATACAGAGCTGGATTAAGAGAGGAGCAATACAGCAAGGGAAAACTTATTATATGAATGACAAGCCCATCCTACCAAAAAATTTATACAAGACAGCTGCCTTAGTGAGCCATGGAAACACCCATGTCTCAACAGGAGGGATGGTACATATTATTCAACAATACTTTTATACTATAAATTTTTCTGATTATGCAAAACAATTTTGTCGAGCGTGCTTAATTTGCTGTAAACACAATGCACAAGGCAACATAAGGCCAAAACGTGGCCAGTTTCCCGCAGCTGAGTATCCATTTCAAATTGTACATATGGATTTCATTGAATTATCTTGGTCACAAGGGAAGAAGTGTTGCCTAGTCGTTATAGACACCTTTTCTAAGTGGGTAGAAATATACCCTGTAAAACACTGTGATGCAATGACCGTTGCAAAATGTTTGGTAGGCCATTATTTCCCTACCTATGGCATACCTCATATTATAAGATCGGACAATGGGACTCATTTTGTAAATCAGACCATGTCCCTTTGCTCACAAGCATTAGGGTTTACGATCAAAAATCATTGTGCTTATCACCCCCAGAGCGCAGGCTTGGTGGAAAGGACCAACGGCACCATTAAAACAAGGCTCAGAAAGACAGTGGAAGAGACAAAAAGACCGTGGCCAGAATGTTTGTCTCTAGTAAAATTATGGATGAGAATAACTCCCACTCCTGCAGGATTGACACCATTTGAAATAGTGTATGGTAGACCGTTTCCCTTAGCAACCGAAATGAGTGATATAGGAAAAGCAGACAGAGAAAATACGTTAGCCGATTGGATGCGTAAGCTATTATCATCACAACAAAAACATAACCCCAGTAGTCTGCCAGTAAATTCTGTTTCTGTTCAACAGGATAATCTGCAGCCAGGAGATTGGATCCTGGTCAAGGTCCTGTTGCGAAAGGATTGGAGCACGCCTCGGTGGGACGGACCTTATCAAGTCCTGCTCACAACACCAACAGCGGTGAAAATAGCAGAGCGACCTTCCTGGATACATAAGAGTCACTGTAAGCCCATCAAGCCCGTATCAGAGACCTCTGTACCTTCGGAGTAGCAGTGGAAGTCCGCTACAAAGCGCAGCAATCAATAGGATACTGACGTCTCAACCCGGTGAAGAAAACAGCTGATCTGCACTCCATTTAGAATGGCTCTGATTGGGTGGGGATGTGGTAAGGTAACTCTCGGTGTAATTCTCTTTATGGGAATTGTTGGTCTGCTTCTGCACTCACCAGAGCAGGTGTTTCGCCCACCTAGATGGACACATGACGGCTCCCACCTGAGACCTATCTCCACAAATGAGACCCATCCTTTCCTACAAAACTACTGGTACCGTTATGTTTATGATTCAGCAAAGAAAGACAATTTAACTAATTGTTATGTCTGTACCCACATGCCATCTCATGCCGATGGATTAACTATATATGGGAAACCTATGAATAAGTCACAAGCAAAGTGTGCTGCCTCTTTTGCAGGTGTAGGCTATCAGCATGATAATATAAAAATAAATGATACAGATCCATATACTGCTGGTTTGGATAATGGCGTATGTGCACAGCAGTTTTGGATCGATTTTGCTATAAAAGTGTCAAATATATCCTTACCTTTATCTGTCCACCTGAACATGGACCCTAAAACATTTAATCACTCAATGTGTTATGACCAAATGAACGGCACCCATCATATGGGGAACACCACCAACTGTGCCCAAATACTAGTACACGGAGAAGGTGCCCCGGTAAACATAAGTGGATTTAGTAATGGCACCTACTGGGTGCAAGGAGTAGCTTGGTTATGTGGACCCCGCGCATATTTCGTTTTGCCCTATAACTGGTATGGTGTGTGCGCTCCAATCTTTGTGTCAGACCATACTTTCCTGGTGTCACTGTCATCTACACCAGCGAACCGCAGGCGCCGGTCCATCATAACTACAGCTTCTCTCCATCCTCATGACAGTGTCTGGGGTTCAGATGTTCCCCAGGAGTTCAAACATTGGTCTACAGACCAGAAAGTATTAATGTCTCTTTTTCCCTGGGTAGGAACAGCAAAGAATACGTTACGATTAGAAACTATTGATTATCGTTGGGGCTGTTCATAAATAACTCCATCATAATAAATGAGCAACAGAATGGTGAGATAGATGCTATTAAACAGATGGTCATTCAGAATAGAATGGTTTTAGACATACTTACTGCTGCACAAGGTGGTGTGTGCGTGCTTTTAAATAATACCTGCTGTACATATATTCCCGATAATGTGCACTCACCCAACATGACTACAGCCTTGGACCGTCTGCGAGAACTTCAAAAGATCATGACCTTAGACCCTCATGCTGGCCCCTCATGGTTGGACTGGTTTCTTACTGGGTCCTGGTGGCAGTTACTGCTAAAGTTCTCACTCCCCATTCTTGTTACATTATTATTTGTATGTTGTTGTTTCATTTGTATTATACCCTGCCTCCGTTCCATGATACAACATACTTTTAGTTCTGTTTTTCTGCTATACACTGCAGAAGAACGAATGGATTTACTAACCTTGTCTAGCCCTCTTAATAATGATGATGATGTGATCTGAATGACGGTTGTGCTGAAAGTGTTTTTGCAATTTGTACAATACTGATGCTTCTGATCATACTGTCATGATAAACAGGAGGGACTGTTAGGTTGAAGAAACTGTTAGTAATCATTTGTTATCATTTCTGTATAATCAGCAATGAGTGTAAATATGTATATACATTATTTTGTTTTCCTTTACCTTCATACTTTAGATTATATTAGTTTACACGTATCCTGAGCACGTGTTTAAATAGTTGTCCACCTGAGTAAAACCAGAACTTCTTCTTACTCTCACAGTCTTTTCTTTGTTCTCACTCCAAGACCCCTGCCCCCCATTGACTATAAATAAAGGTGCCAAGGGGAACCACCCTTTGTAACACATTCCTTTGTAGCCTAGCATGCAGAGAGTGTGGTTACCCTTGTGCAAGTAAAACTCTAAGTGTGTTGTCTCGTAATTAATGGTGTGTACAGAGTTGGAGTGGAAAGCCTGTCGCTTTCTCCAACATATACTGTACTGTAGTTTGGTCCTGTGTGCAGAGTTGGAGTGGAAAGCCTGACGCTTTCCTCCAACACCCATATATATATATATATATATGTACATATATATAGTTTTTTTATTAGCAATAGAAAAGAAAAATAACGCAGTTCTCCGTAAAGGAGGGATGGTGGATGGAATATATATATATATATATATATATATATATATATATATATATATATATATATATATATATATATACATTTATATAAAATAATTGTCACACAACCTGGGTGACATGCCTTGCCTGCTCACCCAATTTTAGTGCACTTTAGTTATCCATACTGACCATCTAGTCTCGACACACCCATATATATATATATATATATATATATATATATATATATATATATATGTATATATATATAGATATTTTTTCTTTTTCTTGTGTTTTTTTTTCGCAATGGATATTAAAAATAAAGCAGTCCTCCGTAAAGGAGGGATGGTGGATGGAATATATATATAAAATAATTGTCACACAACCGGGGTGACATGCCTTGCCTGCTCACACCAATTTTAGTGCACCTTAGTTATTCATAATGACCATCTAGTCTCGATACACCCATAAATATATATGTATATATATATAGTTTTTTTTATAGCAATAGAAAAGAAAAATAACGCAGTTCTCCGTAAAGGAGGGATGGTGGATGGAATTATATATATATATATATACATTTATATAAAATAATTGTCACACAACCTGGGTGACATGCCTTGCCTGCTCACCCAATTTTAGTGCACTTTAGTTATCCATAATGACCATCTAGTCTCGATACACCCATGAATATATATGTATATATATATATATATATATATATATATATATATATATATATATATATATATATATAGTTTTTCTGTTTTTTTTTTGCAATAGACAATAAAAATAACGCAGTTCTCCGTAAAGGAGGGATGGTGGATGGATTATGTATATGCATATATATAAAATAATTGTCCACACAACCTGGGTGACATGCCTTGCCTGCTCACCCAATTTTAGTGCACCTCAGTTATCCATACTGACCATCTAGTCTCGACACACCCCATATATATATATATATATATATATGTATATATATAGATATTTTTTCTTTTTCTTGTGTTTTTTTTCGCAATGGATATTAAAAATAAAGCAGTCCTCCGTAAAGGAGGGGTGGTGGAGGGAATATATATATACATTTATATAAAATAATTGTCACACAACTGGGGAGACATGCCTTGCCTGCTCACCCAATTTTAGTGCACCTTAGTTATCCATAATGACCAACTAGTCTCGATACACCCATAAATATATATATATATATGTACATATATATAGTTTTTTTATTAGCAATAGAAAAGAAAAATAACGCAGTTCTCCGTAAAGGAGGGATGGTGGATGGAATATATACATACATATATATAAAATAATTGTCACACAACCTGGGTGACATGCCTTGCCTGCTCACCCAATTTTAGTGCAACTTAGTTTATCCATAATGACCAACTAGTCTCGATACACCCATAAATATATATGTATATATATAGTTTTTTTTTTTTCGCAATGGACAATAAAAATAACGCAGTTCTCCGTAAGGAGGGATGGTGGATGGAATATATATATAAAATAATTGTCACACAACCGGGGTGACATGCCTTGCCTGCTCACCCAATTTTAGTGCACCTTAGTTATTCATAATGACCATCTAGTCTCGATACACCCATAAATATATATGTATATATATGTATTGTTTTTTTTTTTTTTTTTTTTGCAATAGACAATAAAAATAGCGCAGTTCTCCATAAAGGAGGGATGGTGGATGGAATATATATATACATATATATAAAATAATTGTCACACAACCTGGGTGACATGCCTTGCCTGCTCACCCCAATTTTAGTGCAACTTAGTTATCCATAATGACCAACTAGTCTCGATACACCCATATATATATATATATATATATATGTACATATATATAGTTTTTTTATTAGCAATAGAAAAGAAAAATAACACAGTTCTCCGTAAAGGAGGGATGGTGGATGGAATATATATTATATATATATATATATATATACATTTATATAAAATAATTGTCACACAACCTGGGTGACATGCCTTGCCTGCTCACCCAATTTTAGTGCACTTTAGTTATCCAGAATGACCATCTAGTCTCGATACACCCATGAATATATATGTATATATATATATATATATATATATAGTATATATATATATATAGTTTTTCTGTTTTTTTTTTGCAATAGACAATAAAAATAACGCAGTTCTCCATAAAGGAGGGATGGTGGATGGAATATGTACATGCATATATATTAAAATAATTGTCACACAACCTGGGTGACATGCCTTGCCTGCTCACCCAATTTTAGTGCACCTTAGTTATCCATACTGACCATCTAGTCTCGATACACCCATATATATATATATATATATATATATTAAATATATATATATATTATATATATATTACATGTACATATATATAGTTTTTTTATTAGCAATAGAAAAGAAAAATAACGCAGTTCTCCGTAAAGGAGGGATGGTGGATGGAATATATATATATATATATACATTTATATAAAATAATTGTCACACAACCTGGGTGACATGCCTTGCCTGCTCACCAGTTTTAGTGCACCTTAGTTATCCATAATGACCATCTAGTCTCGATACACCCATAAATATATATGTATATATATATATATATATATATATAGTTTTTTTATTTTTTTCGTAATGGACAATAAAAATAACGCAGTTCTCTGTAAAGGAGGGATGGTGGATGGAATATATATATACATATATACATTTATATAAAATAATTGTCACACAACCTGGGTGACATGCCTTGCCTGCTCACCCAGTTTTAGTGCACCTTAGTTATCCATACTGACAATCTAGTCTCGATACACCCATAAATATATATACTGAACAAAAATATAAACGCAACACTCTTGTTTCTGCTCCCATTTTTCATGAGATGGACTTAAAGACCTACAATTCATTCCAGATACACAATATTACCATTTCTCTCAAACATTTCTCACAAATCAGTCTAAATGTGTGATAGTGAGCACTTCTGCTTTGCTGAGATAATCCATCCCACCTCACAGGTGTGCCACATCAAGATGCTGATCTGACATCATGGGTAGTGCACAGGTGTACCTTATACTGCCCACAATAAATGGCCACCCTGGAATGTGCAGTTTTTTGCTTTATTGGGGGTCTGGGGACTCAGAACCGGTCAGTATCTGGTGTGACCACCATTTGCCTCATACAATGCAACACATCTTCTTCGCATAGAGTTTATCAGATTGTCAATTGTGGCCTGTGGAATGTTGGTCCACTCCTCTTCAATGGCTGTGCGAAGTTGTTGGATATTAGTGGGAACTGGTACACGCTGTCGTATACGCCGGTCAAGCACATCCCAAACATGCTCAACGGGTGACATGTCCGGTGAGTATGCTGGCCATGCAAGAACTGGGACATTTTCAGCTTCCAAGAACTGTGTACAGATCCTTGCAACATGGGGCCGTGCATCATCTGTCTGAGTGGCTGGTCTCAGACGATCTTGGAGGTGAACCTGCTGGATGTGGAGGTCCTGGGCTGGTGTGCTTACACGTGGTCTGCGGTTGTGAGGCCGGTTGGATGTACTGCCATATTCTCTGAAACGCCTTTGGAGACGGCTTATGGTTGAGAAATGAACATTCAATGCACGAGCAACAGATCTGGTTGACATTCCTGCTGTCAGCATGCCAATTGCACGCTCCCTCAATGCTTGTGGCATCTGTGGCATTTTGCTGTGAGACAAAACTGCACATTCCAGGGTGGCCTTTTATTGTGGGCAGTATAAGGTACACCTGTGCACTACCCATGATGTCAGATCAGCATCTTGATGTGGCACACCCTGTGAGGTGGGATGGATTATCTCAGCAAAGCAGAAGTGCTCACTATCACACATTTAGACTGATTTGTGAGAAATGTTTGAGAGAAATGGTAATATTGTGTATCTGGAATGAATTGTAGATCTTTAAGTCCATCTCATGAAAAATGGGAGCAAAAACAAAAGTGTTGCGTTTATATTTTTGTTCAGTGTATGTATATTGTATACATATAGT
The DNA here is from genome assembly GCF_023856365.1 of Brienomyrus brachyistius. Taxonomy (NCBI): domain Eukaryota; kingdom Metazoa; phylum Chordata; class Actinopteri; order Osteoglossiformes; family Mormyridae; genus Brienomyrus; species Brienomyrus brachyistius. The sequence goes on along the minus strand of NW_026043032.1, from coordinate 1,700 downwards.
TTTTTTTGTGTTTGTGAAAACGGGTCTTTAAATCGGGGAAACGGAGCGGGTAGAGCAGGACGGAACGCAGGCATTGACAAACTACAATGACGGACAGGGCAAACAGGTAAGACCAGGACTTAAAATAGGTCATGACTAATCAAAGTAATCGGGCAAAGCAGGAGACGATCAGGGAAGCACACGTGGGTAATCAGGGGGCGTGGCACACACGAGGAGCGGACAAGCCGGGCATATATGTATATCTATATAAAACCTCATTAATGAGGGACAGGGAACAGAACGGACAGACAGAACTGGCACAGGGGAAGGAGCCAGGACAAGACTTGACATAAGACAGGAAAGGCAGAGAAACAGATCAGAAAGGGGGACACGGAGGGAACAGCAGGACAAAAGGACCGGGAGTGAACGAAGGGAACATCGGGGAAAGAGGAGCAGAAGCCAGAGGGACGAGGGACAAAGAGAGGAGGGACAGAGACAGGAGGAACAAAGCGAGGGGGAGCAGAGGCAGGAGGGACAAAGACGGGAGGCCAGGGAGAGAAGGAGGGGGAACCAAGAGGAGCCCGAGGGAGACCCAGCGGGCCGACGGGAGGCAGCCGGAAGGGCTGCAGGCGGCCGGGAGGCCGGAGCCGGAGGGGCCGAGGAGACGGGGTGAGGGACAGACGCAGGGACGAAGGAGGGAGTCGGAGGGGAGACCAGGGAAGGGGACGAAGGAGCTGGAAGGGACCCTGGCGAGGGCAAGGAGAGAGGGGGAGCCGCAGCAGACGGCGACGTCCTCCGACACGCCAGAGCGGGAGGACCAGCAGGCGAATGAGGAGCCGCCGTCGGGGGGCCCGCAGGCAACCGATAAGACGCCGGAGGAGGGACCGAGGCAGGGCGACGAGGCCGCGGAGGGGGACCCGCAGACGACAGCCGACCCGGAGGGCCAGGACCCGCAGGTGCCGACCAAGCCCTAGCGCCGGCGAGGGAGGGCGAGCCAGGGGGCTGGGCGGGTGGGACCCCAGCCGTGCGTCTGTGTCCTCTCCCCTTATGGGACACAGACATAAGGACCTGCGGCCGGGGTCGGGCTCGTCGGGGTGAGGGTACCAGAGTCAACAGGGGGAGAAGGGACTGGAGTGGGGCCAGGACTGGAGCTGCAGGCTGCAGAGGGGGCGCCTGCCCGGGAGCTGCAGGCAGGGAAAGCGCCTCGGACGTGGGCGCGGTAGCTGCAGGCAGCGGAGACGGCTGCTCGGGCTCTGGGGCCGCAGGGGGCACTTATTTTATTATATAAAATAAGTGTCACACAACCGGGGTGACATGCCTTGCCTGCTTGTGGGATGAGGAAGACTCAGGGACTGGAAATGGGATTAAAACTGAAGATGTGCTCATTCCTTTGTGTATTTACAAATTTTCCTTCCGTCAGACATGAGGAGTTTGCTGCTATATTTGGCACTAATAGAGATTCTGATGCTGCTATTTTTATTGTCTATTAGTTTGTTATTATTTACAAGTTCTGTTGTGTTTTTGCATTTTTCTCTTCTGGTTAATTACTGCTGTCTGTTTGCTGTGAAGTATGAGTGTGGTGAGTAAGACCTCAGGGACTGGAAGTGGGATTACAACTAAAGATAACATGCTTATTCCTTTTTGTATTGTTTACAAATTTCCTTCCGTCAAACATGAGGAGTTTGCTGCTATATTGTGCACTAACAGAGATTCTGATGCTG